>NC_142932.1:28768222-28835722 GCF_046866305.1 Octopus bimaculoides
AGTAAGATCATGGTTTCATAATATTTCCCAACCATCTACACACAATGGCAGCTTCATTGACGGCTTTTTAATGTCATATATATCACAAAATATTTCTGACTTTCTCATCAACTTGTCGCTCACTAATACTGATATAAGTTTTCTTGGAAACTTTCCTTTGTTTTCAGTGGAATTTTATCAGTCTTACGTTTTGCATTGCTGAAGGCAAAACAAAGGTTTCTTTTTTAACTTTAACAATCTCTCGAATTTCTCAGATTCTTAATGCTCTGGCATGTTACGCCAATCTTTGTTGAAAGTTATGTTGTTGTCATTGTTTCGTGTTTTTGTTGGTTTTTTTTTTCTTTTTGTTTTGTTTGCTTTCGTTTTCATTTTACTGAAACGAGAATCTTTGTAGTAGGATTACACATATCACACAGATACAGACACACACACATACACACACACACATACACACACATATATATATATATTAAGTCTGTATGCATGTGAGTAAATCTTCACATGTATATGCAGATATATATATATATATATACAGGGTGCGGTGAATAAATTTTGGTCTAAATTACGCAAAATGAAAATAACACTGACATCTCATTTTAGCAAATATATTTTTAAAAATTACATTAAAATATCTTGAAATACTAAAGAGTGAATTTATTCCATAAAATCGCCATTCCCTTCAATCACAGCCTCCAGACGACTTCGGAATCTTCTGCATCTCTTCTGGACGATATCTTTGTTGGTTAATGCTACTATAGTCTTTGCCTACAGTTCATATTGGAGTTACAAGAAGTTTTGTTGGTCTCTCGCAGGAAATTTTACACACACATAAGATCATTTTAAACCACAAAGAACCGAAATAACTAAAAAAAAGATCCTCACAAAGGCATAATTATTGTCTAAAATAATGGACGCACAAGTGAAGAAATATGGTTGACCAAATTGCGCAACATGCCCAAACCTTCTAGAAGGATCAGAATTTCTTTTCAAAGAGGGACAAAAATTCAAAATGAAATCTGACTATTTCTTGTGCTTCAGAAAACCTGATTTATGATATAAGATGCTCTGGCTGCCCCCAAAACTAAATAGGGTCTTCGGGATTATCGCTCAGACGCAGATGCACTCTGCACCAACAGCAGATTGCATTCCCAGAATACAGAATGATACCATTTAGTGAACATTTTGATAAATGCACGAAACAACTGCTACCGCAATTTGTAATCGTTCCATTCTCTCAATGTGCCATTGGAACACCAGCACAAGTTAAATCAAATAATGAAACCTACTTCATTGAAAAATGTAAGCCAAAACTTAACCAGTTGTACATCGTCTCATCCGTGAGCAAGCGATGCAAGATGCGCCGAAACGATCGTTGCGATTAATAAAAAATTCCGTGAATTCCGTTTTCTACTTCACTCATTTGTTTTACACACACACACACACACACACACATATATATATATATATATATATATATATATATATATATATATATATATATATATATATATATATATATATATATATATATATATATATATATATATTTATATATATATATACGTACGTATGTATATATATACGTATGTATGTATATATATACGTATGTATATATATATATATATACATATATATATATATACATATATATATATATATTTATACATATATATATACATATATATATATATTTATGCACATATGTATTATACATATATATGTATATATACATATATATACGTATGTATATATATATATATATACATATACACATATATACATTTATATATGTAAATGTATGCGAAGACACACATGCACACACATATATAGATATATGTATGTTCATATTGTATGTAGATATGCATATATGCATATGTATGTGCCTCAGAAAGAGCGAAAGTGTGCACGTGTGTCTTTGAGAGAGAGAGAGAGAGAGAGACTCGTAACTTGGTTTATCTCCCAAGAATACGACTTCTGTTTTTGTCTGTTTGCATAACTCTTTTACTCAGCTTATCTTTGTTTATTTCTTTTATTTTTCGTTTTTGCTTTTGGTGCTTTTGTCTTCCTCCAAATCTGCTTTCTTGCAATTTTCGATTTCATCAGTTGTTTTAAATTGTTCGTTTAATTTCCTCTATCTTTATTTTCTTCTTAATTCTTAGCTTCTTACATACGCATTTTAGATTTAGTTTTACATACCAAAGTTGATTCAGTATGTCTTTTAATTATTATCGATTTTTGTCTTTAGTATCCTTTTTTTAATTTCTGTGTCTTTGTTCCTACCTTGATTCTATCTTTCTTTCTTTCTTTCTTTACCGTATTTTCTCACGTCATGCTACTGAATATTCATATGTTATATCGACATTACATATAGTTCAGATCGGTTTAGGTATGTTTATGTAGAGAAGGAAAATATGTTTTAAATTATATCTACTTTATCAGCCGTTTTGAGTTTTGAATTGTCATTTCTTCTATTTTTCTTTTATTCGAAACATCTGCTGTTGTATTATAGTTTTCCAATGTATTTTAAGAGTTGTTGATGTTGTGGATGGTGGAGAGTGGTGGTAGTCGTGGTGATAGTGGCGACGGAGCTAATGATAGTGACGGCTGCAAATGCAGCGGTAGCGTCCGCAGTGGTCGCAGCAGTGACAGCAGTGGCAACGGCGGCAGCGGAGCGAGTGACCTCAGCCAGAGGCAGCGGCGATAGTGAATCCACTGCTGGCAATGCCGGAGGCAATGCTGGCATGTGAAGAGTTTGTGATTGATTCATATAGAATGACTTAAAGCTCAACGGAGACTGCTACAATGCGTGGTTAATGTTATATATTGTTATATACACCAGTGCAGGTTTTTTCTATTCTAAGTTGCCCATATTTGATACTTGCGCATGTTCTTTTTCTTTTTATATATTCTCTACTATGTATTATATGCATGCAGTGATTGTTGTAGATCTGTCCAATTTAGTAGTCATCCGTCGGTCCCGAGAGACAATGGTTTTCTGCCCCAGGGAATTATGTCAGCAGCCGATGGTGATGCAGTGTATGCCGTGTAGGTAGAGGCCCACAAGGGAGTAGCAGTCATGTATACAGCGACTGCAGATGAAGGAGCTCTCTGTCGGCGCTACTGGTTTTTTCTTTTGTCAAGTACGCTTTTCTTTGGATTCAAGTTCCCGTTTCTCTTCTCCTCGCTTCAGCCTCTTTCGCAGTATTTGTCTCCAGCGTGGGCGATCATTTGCGACCTTCTCCCATCTCGAGACCTCCAAATCTATTGACTTCGAGTATGTTAGCATTCTGTGTGAGGGTCCTGTTTATATTTTTCAGTGTGATGTATGGTAGTTTTTTCTTCTTTTCTGTTTCTGCTGTTGCAGATGCAAAAAAGGAGATAGTGTACTTGGGAGACGCTACTTAATATTTTGGGTTGGAATCATCAGCATCATCACCATCATCATCATCAGTAGCAGCAGCAGCAGCAGTAGCAGTAGCAGTAGCAGTAGTAGTAGTAGTAGTAGTAGTAGTAGTTGTTGTTGTTGTTGCTGTTGCTGTTGCTGTTGTTGTTACTGATTCCTCTTGCTGTTTCTTCCTTTAGAGCTGGGACCCAATCAATGGTCGTAGAGCGCCAAAGGGTGCTCATTACTATTTAATGAAGAGCACCTCTCTGAGTACATGGCTTGTTGTTGTTGTTGTTGTTCTTCTTCTTCTTCTTCCTCTTCTTCTTCCACTTCTTCTTCTTCCACTTCTTCTTCTTCCTCTTCTTCTTCCACTTCTTCTTCTTCCTCTTCTTCTTCCACTTCTTCTTCTTCTTCTTCTTCTTCTTCTTCTTCCTCTTCTTCTTCCACTTCTTCTTCTTCCTCTTCTTCTTCCACTTCTTCTTCTTCCTCTTCTTCTTCCACTTCTTCTTCTTCCTCTTCTTCTTCCACTTCTTCTTCTTCTTCTTCTTCTTCTTCTTCTTCTTCCTCTTCTTCTTCCACTTCTTCTTCTTCCTCTTCTTCTTCTTCTTCTTCTTCTTCTTCTTCTTCTTCTTTTTCTTCCTCTTCTTCTTCCACTTCTTCTTCTTCCTCTTCTTCTTCCACTTCTTCTTCTTCCTCTTCTTCTTCCTCTTCTTCTTCCACTTCTTCTTCTTCCTCTTCTTCTTCCACTTCTTCTTCTTCCTCTTCTTCTTCCTCTTCTTCTTCCACTTCTTCTTCTTCCTCTTCTTCTTCCTCTTCTTCTTCCACTTCTTCTTCTTCTTCTTCTTCTTCTTCTTCTTCTTCTTCCTCTTCTTCTTCTTCTTCTTCTTCTTCCTCTTCTTCTTCTTCTTCTTCTTCTTCTTCTTCTTCTTCTTCTTCTTCTTCTTCTTCTTCTTCTTCCTCTTCTTCTTCTTCTTCTTCTTCTTCTTGCAATTATTATTTGATGAATACTCTCGGCTTACTTTGCTGGGTGCAATCGACCGTGTCAGCTATTCACGGCTAGCAGACTAAGCTGACACGTATTTACTGATCACGCTTCAAGACTGCTACGTAGAACTATTGCAGTTCCAACCAATGATGAGTTTTTCGTTGGTGTTCTGTCTTTTACATTTGAACCAATCTTTTTGAGCCATGTTGGAACTTGAGTGCTGATACTTCCATTCATTATTATTATTATTAGTAGTAGTAGTAGTATTGAGTGAGAGAGCAGTGCATGCCATCAAAGTGACACTGGGGTAAAATATACGAAGCCCAATATACCCATCATGACTACCCGTCTGATAAGGGTACACCAGGCACATGCATCACAACCATATGTGCGCAACATGGTGATCTCATATCAAGATAAATAGCGCATGACCTCTCTGGTGGGGCCCAGATAGAATGTTCTTCAATTCGAGTAGCCCATCCCGCTCAAAAGGTCCCTGAATTAGGTTCGTTTAAGGATGTTGCACAAAACACACATATTTCCAAAGGTGAATCATTCAAACCCCAAAGAATTCCTCTCAACACATGGCTATGATGCTCCCCCACTACTTCTGCTCGTGATCATTATTATTATTATTATTATCATTATTATTATTATTATTATTATTATTATTATTATTATTATTATTATTATTATTATTATTATTATTATTATTATATCTATCTTCCGTATCAGGACAATTACGTTCCTAGGACAATTCATCCCCCATAGGAGAACCCCCCCCCCCCGACGGAAACTACCCCCTAGGAAATTATCTTCGTTGGTTAATTAGCTCCTCATCAATATATTAAGAAGTGTTAAATCATCTGTTGTCCTCAGGGATAATTGTCCTTGGGGGTTATTGTCCATGGGGGGGGGGGGGTAAATGTCCGAGAATCATAACTTCGTGTGGCCATACTGTAGAAAGTCACAAAACTGTGGTATTCGTCTCGAGACAGTATCTTGTAGAGATGTACATTACTAAAAAGCAGAGACGCAATATGTCCAGTGGTGGCAGTGATATTGCTAAGTCTAGATTTCTGCTTCTTGATTCATCATCCATCTAAGCAACCTCATGCTTAGACAAATTTAGCTTCTTCACATATAGAAGCACAGTGGTTAACAAATCACTGCTGTCGCAACTAGCCAGCTGGGCGGATAGTATCTAGTTATTAACAACAAAAGCAGTTTTGGTTGAAATTAGTACTTTTTAAATCTTGCTTAATGGGGTTGCACTCATTGTTGTTGATGATGTGTGGTTACTATTATATCAGCTCAAGCAAATAATTGGTATTTTATGGACGCTGGAAACATGAATTGACTTAGTCAACTTTACTTTTGTTATTTCAGGATCTATATGAAATATATCAATCGAATCCTGAGGTCAATGTAATCGACTAATATCACGTTAGCCCACAATTTTTGATTATTATTATCCACTGTTGTTATTTGCCGTTGGCCCAAACATAGGTCAGACAAAGGTTTTTTTTCTTTTTTTTATATGAAATAGAATTTCGTTGAACTTAATCACATACAAATAGCTTCAGCAAATTTGACGTCTGCCCACTCAGGATTAGAGGAAGAAAAAAATAAGATTTATTTGAAGCATACATTTTATATTTTCTCGCTGACTACACATAGAAAAAAATGGCTTAGAAAATCCCGAGAACATGCCTTCAAAAGAAAATTCACACTGAGCAAAATAATACGCTTCACAAACAGGAAAACAAACTAAAAAAAAAGAAGAAAAGAACTGCTTCAAAAAAAAATCATTAATGTTGAACAGGAACAAGAAGAAAACACTTCTTTAATAGCCAAAATATGCCAGTATGAACACCTCGAGGGGTAACGTTGTCAACAACGTAAACATTGACATATATATGTGCTCCTACTCTTTGACAAGCACATACATTTCCACTGTTTTGCATAGCAACAATATATTTGCCAGCCTGCTAAACAACACAGAATATTTGAACATGAATGATCTCACGGAGAAAAAAAGCAATATGGCCGGGAGATGTTTCTTAAAATAGTCTCTCTGTGTGGCGACTATACAGATGAGCGACAAAAGAAAAACATCACTTAGTAGTCTCACTTTTTACTTGTTCCAGTCACTGGACTGCAGCCATGCTTGGACACCACCTTCATGGTTTTAGTACTTATTTCTTTTAAGTGTAGTACATGTTGTAACCTCCCCTTTTGCCGAACCGCTAAGTTGTAGCTACGTAAACAAACCAACACCAGTCATCAAGCGGTGATGAGGGAAGAAACATAAACACCAAGAAACATACACAGAAAAGATGCAGACATTTAGGTACATACTCGATGGTCTTCCTCATAGTTTCCGTCTACCGTATTCATTCGTAAGTTGATAGTCGACCCAGAACTATAGTAGAAAACACTTGCTCAAGTTGCCATGCAAAGGGATTGAAGCTAAAAGCAGGTGGTTGCAGAAGGAGCTCCTTAACCATACAACCATATTTGTGCCACCCCTATTTCTTTTTTCTTAGGCGAATAGAGGTTGTTTTCAAAGACTTTCAAAAGAATTGCTGAAAGAATCCGTTATATATGTGTAGGACTAAAACATTTTCTCCCTTGCGTAAAAATATACGGAAACCCTTCAACGATATTCAGACCGGAGGTACAATTCCAGCACAGGATGAACTAGTAAGGCACGCGCCTATCCATGGATGTTTACCCCAGATTTAGAGTAAAAACATATCAGGGCGATGGGCAGTAACATCAGTAACAAAGCTGACCTCTGATTTTTTGTCACTTTTGTAAGGCCGTATGAGCCCTTTGACAAGGGATGATATATGTTATTAGGGGCAGTCAGAATAGATTATGAGTTTTATTGTCTCCTGAAATTCACAGAACTCTATCGGAGCTGTGTCTTGCCGCAGACCTACGAAAAGGCGCTTGAAACGCGTGTGCAGAAAAAAGGGCGTATTTTTGCCTTTGGAAACTGGAGAAAATAAAGGAGGAAAGTGAGAAAAGAAAAAAGATAAAGAAGAAAAGAAAACAGAGGCAACAACAACAGCAGCAGCAGATCTCATTCCCTAGTACATCATGGTCACTGTTTCGAAAATGGTGGAGTAGGTTATTGCGAGTTGGATTTAGAAATTAGTAACCAAATCGCTCGTTTACTGATAATAAACAGCACCACCAACACTAATTCGTCATCTTGAATCAAACAGTAGATGGAAGTTGAATGAGATTTCCAAAATAGCAAAGAAGACAAAAATTGCAATAGAAAGGTCCACACCAATTACACGAACCCAAGCAAAAAGAAAAAAAGAAAGAAACTTGGAAAGGTGAGAAAGAATCCTCTGTAGCATAACGTAATATGTTATACGGTTATGCGGAATATTGAAGCGATCCTAAGGACCACATATTTCCAAGCAAGTGACACAATCGTTTGTATTTTTTCCCCCGTAATAAGATTTATTAGAAAGGGAATATACACATTTGCCGCCCAGGTTATTAATAAAATGCTTACCAGTATGAGCATTTAAAAGAAATTGTGTTCGAAAATGTTGGGATTTATGTAACCCGCCCTACACAAAAAATATTAACGGGCGCATTTGTTTGAACCACATCTTTATTGGAAGAGAGACGAAGAGTAAAGTTATGGCGTGCTCTCGGCAAAACAAGCCACTGCTTTCTTAACCTGTTTCCACGTATGTAACCCTAAATAATATTTTTATCTTTATAACATTGCATGTTTTAATTATTGTGTTTCATAATGTTTTTGTATTTATTTAGTTTTCTTTTTTTTAACTTTCAGTTCATCTATTGCATAGAACGTGCTAGTTTCTTTATTCGTTTTTATAGACCTTTGTCCAACCAGTACACGTATTGTAACTGCCAAGATTTTTAACGTTTATTGTATTGTATGCATGAGCCCTTTGTAGCTAATTTTAAAAAAACAATTATTACTGTTATTGTGTTTTCGTGAGGTCTGTTGATTTGTGTTATTATCATTGTTGTTGTGGTCATTGTTGTTGTTATAATTATTATTATTGGTAGCAATGGCGGTGGATCTAATAGTGGTGTTGTTATTATTAATGTTATTATGATTTCAGAAATTATCACCGCCGTTGCTGTGTATATAGTTTTTGCTTTTGCCATCGTTTATTACAGCCAAGCGTTGTTTATTATTATTATTATTATTATTATTATTATTATTATTATTATTATTATTATTATTATTATTATCATTATTATTATCATTATTATTATTATTATTATTATTATTATTATTATTATTATTATTATTATCATTATTATTATTGTTGTTGTTTTTTTTTTCATTTTGTATTTATTTTTGTTTCTTTTCTTTATTTACCTTCATTTCAGAAATGTGGCAACGGAAGAGAGGAAAAAAAATTAGCATTCAAAAAGAAGACAACAAGCTGCCATTTTAAACTTCTTTTCTTTCATTTCTCAAAAGAACTTGCCCAAATTATCAGCAACACTTAATGATGTTTGGAAGCAAACTACGTTGGCAACAAGTTACTTTTGTTGGCACAAATTCTAACGAAACTCGTGATAATGTATAAACATATTTGAAAGAAAATTTCCGAAGAATATTCTTTTCGAAAAGATAATAAAATTGTGGTAACCGCCGTTACCTAGTAACTCAAGTAACTCATTCTTAACGAATAGGAAAACATTTTATAGAATTGCTTGTAGCATATTAAAGGTTTCTGTTCTTTCATTGGTAGAAATATATAAATAACTTTTGGTTGGAACTAATTAGATGAAGTTATCTGTGAATCTCTAGACCTCCAGTCCAAAAATAATCAAATTCTTTGGATATTAACCCTAGGTAGACATTAACTATTGGGTATTTAACAAGACTATAATTAAAAGACATACATAAAACCTCAATTACATATATATGTATGTATGTATCTATGTATGTATGTACATTTATATGTATGTATTTATGTATATGCATATGCATGTATGTATACATGTGTATATGTATATATATATATGTATGTGCGCATATGTATATACATGTATATTTGCATATGTACATACGTCTCTAAATGTATGTCTCAGTCTGTGTGTGTGTGTGGGGGGGGGGTACATGCGTTCGTGAGGTTTTCTACAAATATAAACAAAGCACAAACGTTAAGCTTACAGTTGTTTTATTTAACAATGGAATCCATATGATCTCTCAAACATTTTGATCTTAATTTTATTGAAACAGCCTTCATTCACTGGATTGCGACCATATGTCCTTGCTGGAGCACAACGTTGTAGAGTATAATTGACGATAATGACCCTATGGCTGATTATTTCCTGAAGTTTCCGGAACTCATTCCAGCACCGACCATATTAAAATACTACGACATGCCAATACAATAGCTTACCCTTGAGATTTGTCAATGAATTTGGCAGCAAAGATTGTATAGAACATACAAAGCGACTCTTCAAATGAACCGATAAAACAAGTACCAGATTGTAGCCATGCAAGGCCATGCCTTTGCATGGCTATAATCCAATGTCTGGAACATGTAAAAGAGCGTATCAACTTATCAACTTATCCAGTCCCTACGTTCAGTGGATCACTGTACCTTTGGATCAATGTCATCTCAAACCACAACTGACAGTGCAAGGGTATATGATCATCTTTGCCTTATCGGGTCTGTTTTAACGTTTAATTCGAAAACACTGTCGCAACTTGTATTGATTATACAACTAGAGTGACAAATAATTATTACCTTCTATTTCAGCCTTGATAAATAATCAATTGATGAGAACGACTCTAACGTAATATCAAGTAGAATAAGAACAAAGGATATTCATACAGACTTGAGCAATTGTGAGGGGCTAAAAGAAATGAGGGTTTGCTCCAACGAGTGAAAATGTGAATGATACGTAGTGATATACATAAATGAGAAATCCTGGAAGTTCAAATACGCAGATTTGCGATTGGAATCTACACCAACCACAGAACTGAAAGCTACTTCATTGTTTCAAAGATCCTGTAATCTCCATCCAGAGTAAAGACACAGAACTGTTACAACTTATATTTCAAGGTCCAACAAATTTTAAACATTCTGCAACACAATCTCAGAGTTCTCTGATGTGTAAATATGGATGATTTCAAAGACTATTTGGATAAGCGTTTATTCGAGGTGCCAGATGAATCCATTTTGCAGCAGAAAGCACAAAGAAGAAAAGCATAACTTGCTACTTCACCAGAATCAGTTCCAGAAAGAAAATCAGGAATTGATTGTGAAAACAAAAAAAAGAATAGGACTCACACAAAAGATCGTACACCAGTAAAATTAGAAGCATATGAACAAATGACTCGGCCATTTTAAATGCCAAAAAAATTATATTCTAATTTATTAGCGATCACTTCTCAATCCAACACTAGTATATATATAAAGCAATATAAAAAGCCTTCGACGACGAGATGGCATAATCTTTAGCACGCTGGACGAAATGCTTAGCAGTATTTCGCCCGTCGTTGCATTATGTGTTCAAAGTCCACCGAGGTTGACTTTGCCTTTCGTCTTTTCGGAGTCGACAAACTAAGTACCAGTTGCGTACTGGAGTCGATCTAATCGATTGGTCCCCTTCCCTAAAATATCGGGCTTTGTGCCTAGAGTAGAAAAGAATATAGTCCTCTTTTAAAAAAGGCGGCGACCTGGCAGAAACGTTAGCACGCCGGACGAAATGCTTAGCGGTATTTCGTTAGAGATATACGTTCTGAGTTCAAATTCTGCCGAGGTCAATTTTGCCTTTCATTCTTTCGGGGTCGATAGATTAAGTACCAGTTGCGTACTGAGGTTGATCTAATCGACTGCCCCCCCCCCCCACTCCCGCAAAATTTCGGGCCTTGTGGTTAGAGTAGAAAAGAATTATATAGAGACTTCATATTATTACATTATATACATACGAGTGGGTGCTAAAAAGTTCCTGGCTTTAAGAGTATCACGCAGGCCTGGCTGAAGTCCCAACCATCCGAGTTCTGTTTCAAAACTTCGAAAAACTGGAAGATTGTGAATCTGAGAAGCGAATATTTTGAATAATATCATGATTAACTAATCCACCTGAATTTTCTTTAACCCAAAGCCGGGAACTTTTCAGCACCTCCCATACAAGCATGCAGATATGCGTGTGTGCATACATATATTTATATATCTACATAAATATCTATACATATGGATACATACATGCATATATAT
Source organism: Octopus bimaculoides (assembly GCF_046866305.1). Classification (NCBI taxonomy): domain Eukaryota; kingdom Metazoa; phylum Mollusca; class Cephalopoda; order Octopoda; family Octopodidae; genus Octopus; species Octopus bimaculoides. The sequence goes on from NC_142932.1 coordinate 28,779,843, forward strand.
ATATATATATATATATATATATATATATATATATATATTTCCTGAGCGTCCAATAAGACTCTACGTATTCATATTCTTTATTGCCCACAAGGGGCTAAACATAGAGGGGACAAGCAAGAACAGACAAACGGATTAAGTCGATTACATCAACCCCAGTGCGTAACTGGTGCTTTATTTATCGACCCCGAAAGGATGAAAGGCTAAGTCAACCTCGGCGGAATTTGAACTCAGAACGTAGCAGCAGACAAAATACCTATTTCGTTATTGCCTACAAGGGGCTAAACATAGAGGGAACAAACAAGAACAGACGAACGGATTAAGTCGATTACATCGACCCCAGTGCGTAACTGGTGCTTAATTTATCGACCCCGAAAGGATGAAAGGCAAAGTCAACCTCGGCGGAATTTGAACTCAGAACGTAGCAGCAGACAAAATACCGCTAAGCATTTCGCCCAGCGTGCTAACGTTTCTGCCAGCTCGCTGCCTTAACACTGTACGCATTCCACACCCTCGCGTTGTATTTTCGTGTTTTTTCGTGCTTTTTCTAGCTTGTTCATGTTTGAATTGGCTATATATATATATATATATATATATATATATATATATATATATATATATATATATATATATATATATATATATATATATATATACATACATGCATACATGCAATCATTCACATACATGTACATACACGCATACATACCTACGTACACTCATAAACATAAGAACATAACAGAACAAATATCCGCTCTATGGTATTAGAGATTACCATAAGTATTTGTTAGTATTATCAAAAGCTCTCCAAAGATATCATCATCGTATCTTCTCTAAACATGATATCATTAGAAGGAAAAAAAAACACACACACTTTGTTATCAAAAAAAGTTTCATTATATAAAGATATAAATGCTTCTTGTAACATAAACAGTGCTAAAAGATACAGGTAAAAGGAAATAATAATAATAACAATAATAATAATAATAATAATAATAATAATTCTTGAGAGAACTGGCTGTCTAATATATCAGTTATGTAATATATAAACACAGCTTATTCACCATCTTAGACAAAGGCAGTACAATATGGAAGAATGTGCTTGTTAAGCTGTCAAATAAACATGATATGATAAAAACAAAATGGAATAACGTTAATGTCTTTGCACAACTATAGAAAAACTCACAAATAATAAACTAGCATATTTACTAGTAGCAGAAGAAAGGTTAGCTTATTGAGCTTACAGCTGCCAATATCAAGATTATATATGCAACTACTCTTCTTAATATCGTCGCCAAGTAGTAACCAGGTAGAGAGACAGACAGACAGACAGGTAGGTAGGTAGGTAGATAGATAGATAGATAGATAGATAGATAGATAGATAGATAGATAGATAGATAGATAGATAGATGATATATATATATATATATATATATATATATATATATATATAGATAGATAGATAGATAGATAGATAGATAGATAGATAGATAGATAGATAGATAGATAGATAAAAGCAACAAGGTGATATACAAGCACTCAGCTATGAGTTCATTGCATTTTATGACAGAAACAGGTGTTAGCTCATGATGTCCCTGACATAATTTCTCCTTCCCTTTTTATTTATTTAATTTCTTATGCCTTGTAATCGCCAGCCCCCCTTTTTTTTGTTCTGAAGCATATTTATGTTGAGTTCTAACACCAGATTATTAATATCGATATATGTAATCAAAATATTAAGACAGACAGAGAGACAAACAGACAATCTGAGGTTATGAGGTGATACACAAGCGTTCAACTAGAGCGCGTTCCATCTAATACCAGAAATGTTGTTGTTGTTTGTTCCGTCTCGAGCCATGCCTGGCTCATAAGAGCTGGTTTCTCGGTTTCATTAGCGCATAGATTCCCAACCTGGACAGGACGCCGGTCCGTCACAGGTGAGTTACTAGATGCAGGAGAAAAGAGTGAGAGAAAGTTGTGGGGAAAGAGTCAGGAGAGGTTCCCCATTACCTTCTGCCGGAGCCGCCCGGCGCTTACGTGTTTCGCTCATAAACACACTTCGACCAATCTAAGATTCGAACGCGCAAACCCTGGACCACTAGGCTATGTGCCTCCACAATACCGGAAATGGCTGGTAATGAAGTTCATTACCCAATTTCTTGTTCCCTTGTCATTTGTTGTTCGTTTTGTCCTCGTATATAGTATTGTTTTCAAACATGTATATGTGTGTGTGTGTGTGTGTGTGTGTGTGTATGTGTGTGTGTGTGTGTATGTGTGAGTGTGTGTCTGTATGTGTGTGGAGGCGCAATGGCCTAGTGGGTAGGGCAGCGAACTCGCGGTTGTAGGATCGATGTTTTGATTCCCAGACCGGTCGTTGTGAGTGTTTATTGAGCGAAACATCTAAAAGCTCTACGAAGTTCTGGCATAGGGCGGGGGCGAACCCTGTGCCTTCAGTTCATCTTTGGTGCTACTAGGAGTTTTGTTGGTCTCTCGCTCAACTGTACCCAACACGTAGTAATAACGGGGTTGCGGTCTGGGAAGTTAGGTGGCCAGATGTAAGGAGTGATGCGGTCGCATAAATTGTTTGACAGACATGACTAGGTTTTCCTGCCTGTGTGCCATGGTACAGAGTCTTGTTGCCAGACAAGGCTTTCCAACAGCCACCCTCTTGACGCAGGATAGCACTACCTCTTCCAGGCACTTGATGTAGGCCTCCGTGTTGAGTCTGAGGCCGTGTGAGAAGATAAATAGAGGCATAATGTCGCCATCATAATGATCACTCCAAACACCATGATGTTGAATGGATACTGGATTTTTATCATTCTCAGTAGAAGCACAGCCCTCAGATAGACTCCCAAACACTCTGAAATGTTCGTAAAAGTCTTTTTCTTTTTCCCGCGCGACAAACTAATACACTTGCTTCTTCATACACCTGTCTTCTTCTTTTGTTTTTCTATAAATTTCAGCTATGTATATGTGCATGTGTGTGTGTGTGTGTGTGTGTGTGTATGTGTGTGTGTTTATATATGTAATTGTACATAGTAGCGATGATGAGAGACAAAGACAGCTGGATGAGAACTCGTCCGTGGATTTCGGGAATTTTACCCGCCCCAGATATATATGCATGCATATATACCTAGGGCGTAGATATTCAAGTTACTCTATCTTTAGAACATGTATCTGTCTCCGAATTTACTAAATATTTATGATATTTGAAATTACGGAGAAAAACAAAACTTCACAGAATCATTTTTTATTCGTAAACAAAGAATTCTATTCAAGCCATCATCTTATAAATTTTAATTCTAACAATTGCGAGAATATTCTAAATGGCTGCTGTCATCGTAAAAAACAATGCACCTGCTCAGAACATTTAGTTTCCTCCAAAAAGCAGCAGTTACATTAATACTAAACTCGTCACTCAACAACACTCTTTCAAGCTAAATTAGATACTTTTTCTGCTTATCTATTCGAAAATATGTTGCACTCCTTCGTATATTTTTAATAACAAAAAGCGTCTGTTGCCTATTGACCTAACAGCACTTTGATGAATCGAGTCTTTTAGCCTCGAAGCTAACTAATTTTCTTTTATCTTTTTTTTTTTTTCTTTTAATATTTTTTTGTCAGTAAGGCGGCGTGTTGGCAGAAACGTTAGCACGCCGGGCGAAATGCTTAGTGGTATTTCGTTTACCGTTACGTTTTGAGTTCATATTCCAGCAAGGTCGTCTTTGCCTTTCATCTTTTCGGGGTCGATAAATTAAGTACCAGTTACTCACTGTGGTCGATGTAATCGACTTAATCCCTTTGTCTGTCCTTGTTTGTCCCCTCTATGTCTAGCCCCTTGTGGGCAATAAAGAAATAAGAAATTTTAGCACGCCAGACGAAATGCTTTGAGGTATTTCGTCTGTCTTAACGTTCTGATTTCAAATCCCACCGAGGTCGACTTTATCTTTCATCCTTTCGGGGTCGATAAATTAAGTACCAGTTGTGTACTGGGGTCGATCTAATCAACTGGTCCCCTCCCCCAAAATTTCGGGCCCTGTATTTAGAGTAGAAAAGAATATTTTTTGTCATTAGACTGTGGCCATGCTGGGGCAGCACCTTGATAAATTTTGGTCAAATAAATCGACACAAATACTTATTTTTTAAAACCTGGTATTTATTTCATCGATCTGTTTTGCCAAACCGCTAAGTTACATTGATGTAAATACACTAAGACGGGTTTTCAAGCAGTGAGTAGACAAACACCCACACTTACACACACATACAAAAGTACACTCACTCGCACATACATACACACGCATATACATATATATATATATATATACATACATAGGATGAGATTCTTTTAGTTTCCATCTACCAAATCCATTCAGAAAGCTTTGGTTGGAGCGATGCTACAGAAAAGACACCTACCTAAAGTGCCACTTAGTGGAAGTGAACTTGGAAACGTATGTTTGGCAAGCAAACTTCTTACCACACACCCACACCTGCGCCTATAAATTAGGGCTTACAACCGCAGTGTAACTTGAAGACGTTTTGACCCTCGTATCACATAAAACGTAGATGCCTACCGACTGGGCTTTACTCAATCATTTCTAACCAGTACCATGTATCTTTGAACAAGCCCCTTTCTGTTTCTATATACTCCTTGACACTACGAACCGAGAACTATTTAAGGTGAAACATTAATCGCATTTGCTTTACTCATTTAGTCAGATCATCGAACCTAGAAGGCCCTGAAAAGATTTATGAGCATTCATTTTCCTTCTGCTGTTGATGAATTAAAACAATTATGTTTTTAGAAATTGCATTTTACTGCAGACAAAATGAAATTGCTTAATTCTAATTAATCGTCAGCGGGGAGCATTCACCAATCGCATTATATAATTTAACTATCAATCAACGAAGCCCCCATTTACAAAAATAAAATAATGTAATTTTTCAGCTCACAATGAAACTACGTAATCACTTAAGCTACTTAAAATGTGTATCAATCTTATTTAACTTGCTAAAAATATCAAATCATTTAGAAATATTAACACTTAAATATATTTTATTGTAAAGTGGAGCTGAGTCCCATAGATTAAGTGTTAAAATTCTACCTGGACCTAATCTATAATATTTTATTTTCCGAATGTAATCTACCAATGTAATATGCAGCACATTGACTTCACGCATTTAATGCAAAAAGTTATGATCATAATAACATTCTATTTCGCTTATGTTTCTTCACCAGTTAATCAAACTCATTGAATTTAGTAAAATATAAAGAAATATAATAGTAAAGAGACAACTCTGAGCGAATCAGATGGGAAAATGCAGTTTCTAATCCCTGATTAAATCCAACATACATCATGACGATCTCCTAAAATCGTTTTAAAGTTGTATTAATGTTATAGCTATCGATTTGCTCCTTCGGTAGGAAACTTGTTGACTCCATATTGTTTTTCTGAACATCTGAACCGGAACTCAAGTTAACAAATATCCCACTTAACCAACAGAACAGCCATTACGTTGGACGGTTGAGTTTTTTGCGGGGCGGGGGTCTTTTTTGCTGAGATTTCTATATACAGATATGTCGACTGTTTAGTTATAGATTTAAGAGACTGATCCTGAGAAGACGACAGTATAGAGACGACTATTCTCTCAGTTATCCCCCTCCCTCTCTCTCTCCCTCTGAGTTCATGCTATTTTTCTAACATAATCTACCGCCAGTTATTTCTATTATTTCTTGAATCACTTATTTTTTTATAAACTTCTAAAAGAAGCATATACGTTCGACTGAGTCAAGCACTCTCGTTACTATGTGCATTTCGCCTTTGCAGAATTTTTTTTTTAAAGTGCCAAAGGAGTTGTGATGGGCACCAAGAACTTAAAAGTACAAAACTAAACACTGGTAATTTACGTCGATAATTTGTGGAACTTCCTTGTCATGTCTGTAACTTCAATTTTTTCCTAGAATATGTTTCGGCTAATTTTTGTCGTTAAACCTTTTGAAAAAAGGAAGATTTGCAATTTCTCGTTATCAATATCGCATTTTAGTTGGAACGAGCAGATGGTCTGATATACCTAAAATGTACCTAAAATAGGTGTTTCAAAATGTACCTAAAATAGGGGTATCAAAATAAATAAGCTCACTTACACGCTTGATATCTTTAGAAATACATGGGTCTCAAAACATCAACTTTTACTGCTCTTTTCAATCATAAGACCCCGAGTTTGACCCTCACGAAACACTGCTAAGTAGTCGCAAACCATATACTGCTTTCATCTACATTTCTGAAAGGTCACGTCTTTGTTCAGCAACCGTCCTCCCGTCGCTAGCTTTGTGACGATGTCACATTAGTGTCAGATGACAGACATGTTAATGCAACAGATCGCACTATATTACATGTTACTATTAGCACTCAAAAGGCTTTAAAATGATGTAGTACATGAAGCTCAAACCTAATACTTAGTAGATACACTTCTGTAGGTGACAGTGACAACTTCGTTGAGATTTAAGCTTAAACAGAAAAATATATTATCGACCAATTCTACTACTCAGCGTCTAAGAGAGATTCTGCTATTCACTGCTCTTGTACTGTTTGATAATATTGATTAGAATATGAATTTATGTGATTGCCTTTCATCGATCTACTTCTTTGCTATACAAGCCAACGTGTGAGCATTTTTCTGTGGTGTTTCGATATGATTTCAAGTCATACTCAAACAAATGAGGAAACGAGACATTGGATAGTTTCTTCTTCAACGTATTTCTAAAAGGCAGCGTTGTTACAGCTAGAACCTCTGGGTTATATGATCTGATCAGACTACGATATATTTAGGCCTCGGGAATAACAACAAGTACTTCTCAAGCACATTTATATCATTAGAAATGATAGCAGATACAGCAATAGACAATGTCTTTAAGACATATATCCACCAATAGCATCACCACTTGCTCATCCGTTCATGCTGACTGTATGTCCGAAACAGAAATAACGTAGTAAAATCGAGACCGTCGTATGATTTCTGTATCAGTATCATATTTAAAGAAGTTTAGATCTAATCCTATTCATATTACCAATTGTATAATCAATATCTTGTAATATATCATCACAAACAAAAGACACATGTATATATATATATATATATACGGACGTACAGACACACATGTTTATATATATATACACAAATACACATATGTATGTATATATATACAAACACACATATGTATGTATATATATATATATATATATACATATACACACACACACACACACATATATACACACATATAATTCGTACTTTGGATCATGTTGAACGAATGATGTGAGAGTGATCATTCTAGAGAGTGATGTAGAGAATGCTCTTTCTTTTTCTTTCTTTTCTACTCAGACGAATACTCCAGTCGGGGGACAAACTCTCATCTTCACGTTGAATATTCATACATACATATATACATACATATATATATATACATATATACATATATATATATATGTGTGTGTGTGTGTGTGTGTGTGTGTGTGTGTGTGTGTGTGTGTGCGCATATGTATATTTATATATACATATATATGTATATGTATACACACACACACACCGAGATAGATAGATAGATAGATAGATAGATAGATAGATAGATAGATAGATAGATATCGGCAAACACGCATATACGCATACTTTATAAATATATGTATAATATATTGCGAGCGAAAGAAGCAAAGAAACAAAGAGGGCCGGCGAGTGAGAGAAACAAGAAATTTGTAAATATGATTAGAGAGAAAAGTTAATGGTTTTGTTTTATTTTCTTCCTTTCCCCATAAACATCGGAATTTACGAGGAAAAATAAAGATGTTGACTATGCCTCTTGCTACCCAAACATTAGCTAAACCTTTTAGTATACATCAACATTATCAGAATAGCGGCTATCCTTGTAAATTTAGCATACCATTTTGTCAAGAGTTATGTGCCCTTTTCAGAATACGACGTATTGAGTGATATGTGGTCGTACAGCATCTGAGAGAGTTTGTGATTTGGATTGTGACATATAACGCTTGAACGTCACCTAATCTCATTTATATTTCTCTATATATTTCAAACTTTTAAACATAAGAGTCAAATATCTTTTTACTGTTAATGTATTAAACTGCTTCAAATTTTGCATTTCCTTCATATCCAGGAATGTGATATATCGTTGAAGCAAACTTATTACTAATATAATGCGTTTGAGTAAGTCATGAATATCATAGAGATTTATATGAAAATATAAATTTGAAGTCGACTAAAAGCATCTACACACACACACACACACACACACACACACACACACACACACACACACACACACACACACACACACACACACACACACACACACACACACACACACACACACAAACAAACACACGCACAAACAACCACATACTCACACACACACACACACAAAGAAACAAATATACGTTGAGTTTATTTTTTCATTACAAAAATCCATATATTATTTTCGCTTCAGACACAGCTCTCTCTCTCTCTCTCTATATATATATATATATATATATACATATATAAATGTATCTATGTGTGTCTATAAATATATATATATATATACACATATATAAATGTATCTATGTGTGTGTATAAATATATATATATATATATATATATATACATATATAAATAAATGAATAAATATGTATATATACTGAAGAAGTGTTAAAGCATTTCTTTATCTTATTTGGATTATATATATATGTGTGTGTGTGTGTGTGAACAAGAGAGGGGGAGAGAGATAGAGAGGGAGGGGAGAGGAGAAGGAGGATAGAGGGGAAAAATTGCTACTTGGGCAGATAGATGTAATAGGATACTTCGTGGGAGTCGAAAAAAAATAATATTTATTTATACAACATCAAATATAAAACAGAATATTTGAAAATTTTATTTTATTTTACAAATGTGAATTTTAGTTGCTTTGGGAAAGAAGATATGAATACACTTCGAAAGTATTCGATAAAACCTGGCGGTGAGAATTTGCAAACATATAAGACCGTGGAATAATAAAATGTAAAGGAATAATTATTATGAATAAAATATAAAAATTATACATATACGACAAAAAAAAAGCTATAATTCATTTATGTATAGTTTCCCGTTTTGTTATAATTTTTTATTTATCTCGACCTGACTTTTCTGTTGTTTTACTTTTTATTTTCATTTTTCTCTTAATTTTATTAATACATATTATCTAACAGTGCCAAACACGATAAAGTACGCTGACATCTATAATTATCTATGGCGTCTTTTATACTCAGTAAACACTCATATACATATACGCAAACATGCACGAATGTGTGCCTATCCACATAGCTACATACTAGATGTATGTGTCTATATATTTGCGTGGCCCTCTTTGTATGAGTGTATGTATGTGTGTTTGTGTGTGTGTGTGTGTGTGTGTTATAGAACTAACACTCTATCTTAAACATAGCTTTGTGGTTGCAAAGAAGATTTTTTATAGAGGGATTATAAATTGAATATTTTTGCAAGAAATTGGGGAAGGTAAGTAACAAAATATATACAGCTGAGGGTTAAATGTTTCAGAAAGGTTTGCAATACACTTCTGTTCAAATTCCTCTTCTGTTTGGCACATTGTGTCCTTCAGCAAGATGCTTCATTTATCATTCCATCAGATCACTCAGATGAAAAGCAAACGTATCCGAGTTCTGGTACAGATCTATCACCGACTCTATTTCTCTCTCTGTCACTGACTCTCTCTCTCTCTCTCTCTCTCTCTCTCTCTCTCTCCCTCTCTCTCTCTCTTTCTCTCTTGCTCTCTATATCTCCCCTGCCATATACTTGGTATAATTGATATTTTGCTGTATCAAGTGAAGAGGGTTCAGACTTTACCAATGTCTATACTGGTTCACGTAGGTACGAACATAATTATCGCTAACATGGTACAAAATACACACTATAATATCATGCCCGCTTAGAAGTGATGTTTGTTTGTTTGTGTATATAAACCCAATTATATATTAATGCTAAAGCGGAAAGCCGGCAGAACTGTTATCACGCTGGACGAAATGTTTAGCGGTATTTCGCCCGTCGCTACGTTCTAAGTTCGACTTACATCATTTCGGGGTCGATAAATTAAGTACCACTCAAGTGCTAGTGTCGATGTGATTGACTATCTCCATCCCCACATATGTCAGGCCTTGTGCTTAGTGTACAAAGGATATTGATATTAGGCGTCATCCACTCATATTAGGCGCCGTCCATTTCATAGTGCCGTATGAAATATGACTTTATCTACTTTATTATGAAACACCGGAGGGGAGAAAAGTAAAGTTGATATCAACGAGATCAGAAATGGAAGCGGTCATCGCTGGAGCAAACATCACAATGTATATTGTCTTATGCTCTAAAATTTCTGCATATTTGCCGCCTAATACATATAAATTCGTATATATAATTAATACATTATAACTGGCACTCTAACTAAGTGATAACAAGATTGATCGATGACAGAACAGGCGATCTATTGATCGATCGACATATAGATAGATAGATAGATAGATAGATAGACGGGTAGTTTAATAGATAGGTAGATAGATAGATGGGTAATTTAATAGATAGGTAGATAGATAGATGGGTAGTTTAATAGACAGACAGATATATATATATATATATATATATATATATATATATATATATACAGAGAGAGAGAGAGGGGGGGACTAATGATGCATAATGAGTGCGAGCTATTGACATAACTTCAAGCAATTCAAGTGGCCAATGAGTTGCTCAACATCAATTTCTACCATACTGGGTAAATTAATCTTTAGCTTCAAGTGCATACAGATGTAAAGAATAGAGACACATTATGAAGTCTAACATATGCTGTATAAAGTTGAATAGTTGAACATATAGACGAAGAGACGAGTATTTGGTTAGATTCAAAGTCGGAGAAGGTGGGAATAAGTTGGAGAGGTGGGGTGTCACACGGGGAGAATAACACACAGACTATTTGATGATATTGATTAAGATATGAATGACTGTGATTTTATCTACTTCAACGACACACGCCATCTTTACAACTCAGCAATATCGCTGAAATCGCTGACTGTCGTTGGCAAACGTGGACATAACTCTCACCAAATTATACCCTCCTTTCTTCTGATTTTTTATTTATTTTTTTCATTTTGCAAGAAGTGGGAGAGAGTAACGAAGTGAATAATAGAGGTCCAGATGGCCTAATTTTGTTTCTAATTCATTATCAAGCTGAAAAGTTCACAGGAATTAGAGTTTCAGACAGATTTCCATGCTCTCTGTGTGCGAAGTTCACGTCAGATCGGGATCGACATTGCTATTCATTGTTTTTTTTTTGGGGGGGGGGAGTGAATACAGCAATATTACAGCCGAATGGTGGCGGTTGATTGGTCGAATTTTCCCATCTGACGAGGAAACGATGTTCAAACTAACAATGATAGTATTGTGTATCTCGTGACAATTGTGCGTTAATAAATCGATCAGACCTAAAGTGAGTGGACTTCGTAGACGAGAACGTAGAGACCCGTTATGTGTGCGTATGTGTGTGTGTGTGTGTGTGTATGTGTGTGTGTGTATGTGTGTGTGTGTGTGTGTGTGCGCATATACACACACTCACACAAATATCCCCCCCCCCCCCACATATATATATATATTTACATATTTAGAATAGCAAAAGGTCGGTAGCACAAGTTTTACAGACGATACAAATTTCATTCCTGTTTTTCATCAACTTCCATTCCTGGGGAAATGAGTAACACATCACATTTAATGAAATTTCGTATATATATATATATATATATATATAAATGCAAATTTATTCCCCCAATTTTTATTGCATTATTATAAGGTAGTGGAAGGCGGTGAGCTGGTTGAAACGTTAGCACGCCGGGCGAAATGCTTAGCGGTATTTCTTCTGCCTTTAGCTTCTGAGTTCAAATTCCACCGAGGTCGACTTTGCCTTTCCTCCTTTCGGTTACAACAGACGAAGATAGGTGGTGTAGAAATCAATCAGATGTATGAGCATAACGCTCTTGAAGTGAAAAAGTCTTTAAGGTTTCGAGCCTATGCTCTTCCACAGAAAGGAACACAGAAAGAAACAAGGAGAGAAAAATATGTGTAGTGGTTAGCGATCTATCATATATAACTATATATTATATACATGAGTGTGTGTGTGTGTATGTGTGTGTGTGTGTGTGTGTGTGTGTGTGTGTGTGTGTGTGTGTGTGTGTGTGTGTGTGTGTGTGCGTGCGTTTGTGTGTGTTTGATAAGAATTCCTAGCTTGTTAGTGAATTTAATGCGATAAATTGCTAAATGTTTGGTTCTGTGCTTTCAGACACAAACACACGTATGCACACATGCAAACACTCATGCACACACATAAATACACACACATAGACACACATGCGCCTACAGATATGATACTCTGACACTTAAATGAATTAATAGATAGATGTATAGACAGATGAGGTAGATAGATATATTCACACATACATTCGTATATTCGATACATACATATTTATACCGTTCATACATATTTGACTAAGCAGCGAGTATTTCTGAGAACGTATATATGCCTGTGAGACTCTATGGCGTTTGCGCTTATATGTGAAAGAAATTGTTGTAAATCTTTTATTCCATCTGTTTCAATTATTAATCAGAGTTAGAGTTCTCTCCTAAAAAGTCAAACTTTCCAAAGTGGCGAGTCAAAAGACAATAAACAGACAACTTCCAGTCCAGCTTGATAGAGATTCTGGCTCCACAGGAATAAGATCGCTATAGATATTATTCTAATTTTCGAATGCTTCTATCTTCATTTACTTCTTCGTATAGCCATATCTCCATTTCATATCCCAATCTGTTTGCATAATTTGAACTTACCATTTATTTCAAGGCGTACAGGCACCAATAACGAAAAGCTAAAAGCCACAAAACTTGTGTTCTGTCGTATTTATGTCGCTTTATACGTGTTTGGAAGAATATCATGCGAACTCCTGGGAATATCTAACGGTAGAAATGTAGGAGAAGTCTCTACGAACAGTTTGTAATAAAAAGTCTCATTTCGGCAGAATTTCATGGATCAAAGCCAATTCTTTGAATTATATTTTTATTTGTTTTTATTTTTCTATTTTTCATATATGTATATATATATATATATATATATATATATATATATATATATATATATATGTTTTTATTAATTTATTTCTTTATTTCATAAATCAATTGCGACTAACAATGGTTATTTAAAGCAATTAGTATTCTGGATATTGCCAGCAGAATGTAGAGAAACAACAAAAAGACGTCTCTGCTGTTATTACTGCTATTGCGTTTCTTGATGTTGATGATATTGTTGCTGCTGGTGTTGTTGCTGTTGTTGTTATTGTTTTTGCTGCTTTTGATGACGAAGTATATGATGAATTTGATGATGATGTATACGATGATGATGACGATGACGATGGTGATGATGATGATGACGATGATGATGTTGATGATGATGATGATGATGATGGTAGTTGTGGTGGTGGTGCTGGTGGTGGTGGGGGTGGGGTGGTGTTGATGGTGGTGATGATGATGATGATGAAGATGGTGATGGTGATGGTGATGATGATAATGATGATGATGATGATGATGATGATGGTGGTGCTATTGGTGGTGGTGGTGGTGGTGGTGGTGGTGGTGGTGGTGGTGGTGGTGGTATTGCAAGGATGCTGCTGCTACTTCTGATGATTACAGCAATGATGATGAGGAGGAAGAGGAGGAAGAGGATGGATGGATTGTAAACGGTGGTTCTAGCGGTGGCGTGAGGAATATGGCGCTAGGTGCAGAAGGAAAGAAAAGTATGAACAGAATAGTCGTCATCATATTTCCAAAATAATCCGAAATGAAAATGGAATTATGACAGTTAATGCCTCTTCTAATAACATTAAGGGGAATAAAATAATTGAAATTTAAGTGAGTTTAACTGATTTTTAGCTTATTTAGTTATTTCGTTTGTGATTAATGCGTCATTCCAACAGTTAACCAGCTTCTCGATGTAGACATGGCATTACAAGAGAATTTTACAGGATTTCCGCTTCCATCAGTTCTTTATTTTGTACGTATTCTTTTGTTCCTTTACTTGTTTCAGTCATTATGACTGCGGCCATGCTGGAGCATGGCCTTGATGGGTATTAGTCGAACTGATCGAACCCAGGACTTATTTCCTAAGCCTAGTACTTATTCTATCGTTCTTTCAGTCTCTTTTTGCGAAGAGCTGTGTTGCGAGGAAGTAAACACTCCAGGACCGGTTGCCGAGCGATGAAGGGAAGACAAACGCAGACACAAAGACTCACACACACACAAACACACATACACACGCACGCACACATACATGTGTGTGTGTGTGTGTGTGTGTGTGTGTGTGTGTGTGTGTATGGAGACAAATCAATGAAACTCCCAATAAATGTGTTGAGAGCCGTTCTTTCGTTCGTCCACTCACTCGTACATATACATACACATATCCTGCAATTAAAAATCCTTCAGTCTCTGTTTTTAAACCTGAGATTCTCAGCCATTATTGGGATTTTGCTTTTACTATTTCTCTTCTGTTTAGCTTAATCAAGTATTTGCCATGAAGGGGCTTTTCTTGGAATCGTTTTTTCATGATCCGTTGCTGTTCTAGTTTTCGTTTGGATTTCAGCTGTTTTACAGCTCCTGTTGTTTCTTCCTTTTCTTCATATTTATAAGGTACTATGACTTTTTTGTATTTGTCACCTTCCTTAAAGACAGAAAACAGACGTTTTGTTTTGTTCGTGTCTTGTGGTTATTTGTATTAGTTTTTCTTGCTTATGAAGTAGGTATGTTTGTAATCTTATTGTTGATATTTTGTAACAGTTTTCTAGTTGTATAAGGCCTCTACCACCTTCGATAAGTTGTATATATGACCTTTCTATGTCAGATTTTGGGTGGTGCATCCTAAATCCTGCAAGTATTTTTCTTCTTTTCTTGCCTACTTTGATCAGTTCAATTAGAGCCCAGTTAAGAATATTGTAGCTGTAATTTATAACTGGGACGGCTAGAGTGTTGATACCTATTAACTTGTAGAGTTTTGATACCTATTATTTTTCGAATTGAACTCTGTTTCCAGTATCAATCTTACTCGTCTATAATATTCTTCTCTTTCATGTATTGTATCGTACCTAGTTCATTGGTTTGATCGTTGAACTCCTTCTCTCGCAGGAAGCCATCAAAGTGCTGGAAAAAGTGGCAGTCGGTAGGAGAAAAGGTATGGAGAATAAGCTGGGCTGAAAAGAACTTCGTAGTCAATTTCCTTAACTTCTGGAACGTCAATAGTGAAACGTGTGGTCGAGCATTGTCACGAAGAATGATTGGCCATCTTCTGATGACCAACCTCGAACGGAGGAGAAGCAGTTTTACGTGCATTTTGGCAATATCATGGCAATATGTTTCTGCAGTAATGGTTTTTTACGGGTTTAAGAAGCTATAGTGGATGAGTCCAGCATTACATCACCAAACAATCACCATAACCTTCTTTTCGAAGAGCTTAGGTTTAGGGAAGATTTTCGGTACTTTATTTTTGGTCCAACTACTACGATGAACGTTTTTAGTATTGTACAGAATCCACTTTTCATTGCAAGTTACAATACGGTCGAGAAATGGATCGGTCTGCTAACAGAGAAGCGACGAGAAAATTTCACATCTGCGCATTTTCTGATTTTCAATCAAATCGTGTAGTTGTCGAGCTTTTTTCTTTTCTTTTTTTTTTTTTGATTTTTCGATCGCACGAACATGGTTGCAGGCAATTTTCTAACTTTTTTTTTGTCAGTTCGCGAGTGGTTTTACGTGGATCTTTCTCAATGACGGTCTATAATTGATTCAGGTCTCCGCTGCGAAATCGTTTAAAACATTTTTGACCTGACGATTCACTGGTCATTTACTCACCAAACGTCTTTTGATATCGCGAGCAATTTCAGCTGCTTTACGTCCTTTTTTAAAGTTGAATAGCAAAATTACATGAATATCGCACCTTGACGGTTCCATTCCAGGTGATTGTAACAATGGTGAAACATATATCAATGTTAATTGATTGAAACATTCGGAAAGGCGACGAGCTGGCAGAAACGTAAGCACGCAGGGCGAAATGCTTAGCGGTATTTCGTCTGTCTTTACGTTCTGAGTTCAAAGTCCGCCGAGGTCAACTTTGCCTTTCATCCTTTCGGCGTCGATAAATTAAGTACCCGTTGCGTAATGGGGTCGATCTAATAGCTTCTCCCTCTCCCCCAACATTTCGGTTCTTGTGCCTAGACTAGAAAAGAATTTATAGATGCATTTGGGCAAGTCTATGTCTGTATTATCAGACAATTGCGAAAATATACTCTTTTACTTGTTTCAGTCATTTGACTGCGGCCATGCTAGAGCACCACCATTAGTCGAGCAAATCGATTCCAGGACTTAATATTTAGAAGCCTAGTACTTATTCTATCGGTCTCTATTGCCGAACCGCTAAGTTATGGGACGTAAACTCACCAGCATCGGTTGTGAAGCGATGTTGGGGAGGACAAGCACATACGCACAAACATACACACACACACACACACACACACACACACACATATATATATATATATATATATATATATATATATATATATATATACATATACATACATACGACGGGTTTTTTTCAGTTTTCGTCTACCAAATCCACTCACAATACTTTGGTCGGCCTGAGGCTTTCGTAGAAGACACTTGTCCAAGGTGCCACGCAGTGGGACTGAACCCGGAACCATGTGGTTGGTAAGCAAGCTACTTACCACACAGCCACTCCTGCGCCTATATGTTTAAAAAATTTCAAAACTCTGCAGAAATCCGGTACAAATTCTTCATGGTTCAAAACGTTGCTTACTTTTGAACTACACAGTCATGTCTGTGTTTCAGTCCCTTCGGGGGCCAACACAGAATTGAACAAGTAGACTCTATCATCATGTAATATTAATTCTCCTCCGCCGGGTCTTAATGTTGCCAAACCAAACTTACTAGCATATTCAACGGAATATGTAAATAGATTTTGTCGTCTCGCGTGTGTGTATGTATGTGTGTGTATATATATGTATTAATGTTTTGTATATTTTCTATAAGATGTTTGAGATTTACTTATACATAACGACTTACGACGTTTTCATTTCTTTTAACGATTTGTTTCCATTCCCTTGAAGATGAATGTCATGGTAAACGTCTTAAGTAAGGTTTTCAAACGCTTAAAACCACTTTCTTCTCTTTCCACTTTATGTACATAGAGTATTTATTAGCATTGACTGGTGTATTCACGTCTACAAATATCATTCCAAATCTCATCTAATACTTTATATCTGGATGTCATCGTAGGCCATCTATAGCGACCATTCCTTCCGCTTTATTTTGGCGTTGAGGAGTTATTTTCTGTACCATTTGTGTCTTATTCTAAACCTCTGCTGACACTTTTATTACATGTTGATATGTTGTTTTTGCTCCTTAGATATTTAAATACCTTATTTGTATCTAGATCTTTTATTTTTCTGATTTATATCAGACTTGGCATAGGTTTATTTAATAAATATCTGCCTCGATTCTTTGGCAATATTGCAGCTGAAGGCGTTCGCCTATACAACAGAATTTCCAAACGATTCTCTGTTTTTCTATAGATTTCGATATTTTCTTTGTGCTTCGGTGTGATTTATTTTCATTTTTTTCACTTCTATGTATACAAACCATTTGTGAATACACCAAAAAGATTATATCTGTTTTATATTTCTATATCAAATATAATAGCATATATATATATATATATATATATATATATATATATATATATATGTATATATATATATATATATATATATAAATATATATATATATATATATATATATATGTATATGTATATATGTATATGTATATATATATATATATATATATGTATGTATATATATATATATATATATATATATATATATACATATATATATACACATATATTTATATACATAAATATGTATATACATACATATGTATATATACACGCATATATATATACATACATATATATATATTCAATATAAATATACACAAATATATATATACATAGATATACGTATATATATATCTATATATATATATATATATATATATATATATATATATATATGTATATACATATACATATATATATATATGTACACGTATATATATATATGTATGTATAGTTGTATGTATATATGTATGTATACACACTTATACACACACAGAGACATATGCCTGTGCGTTCATGTATGTATATGCGTTATCTTTCTTTTGTAAGTTTAGGATTTTTCCTATAAACCTCTGGTTGGTTTCTAGCCGAGAGACAACACTACTCGATAGAATTCAGATAACAAGAACAGTAAAGACTTTCATGTTAAATTATCAAAATGTCTTGCATATTTACATTGTTCCAACTAGTGTTTGAATTTGTAGCATTCGTTGCGGTAAGATGTAGAATAGTAAGGAAGATATTGGGTGATTGTCTTGTAGATATATAAAATATTCTAAAGGAGACAGCAGTGAATGACACCAAAACATATAAACGTTCCTTACGTGATATCGTGTGGGGAAACAGATATTGTAACATTTCGTGACGGTCATTTATCTTTTTGTCCAATGAACACACGCACTATATATTTGTTCTTCACTTCAGATTTGTTATTGGTCTTATTATATGTCCTTTGAGTAAGGTGGCGAGCTGGTACCACTGTTACCTCACCGGGCGATATGCTTAGCGGTATTTCGCCGGTCGCTACGTTCTGAGTTTAAATTCTAAGATACGTTTTCAACTGGATAAGTTTTTTTTTTTTTAAATTCTGGGAGTTGCTCAAGGTTATGTGACCACAGAATGAAATAATAATCCAGGTAGCGTTCCCAATTGCTGATCAAATATGTTTGGAAATTGTCTCCAAATGTCAGTCTAGCGTGCTCGTATATTTGAACTTCCAAGTATGCCATGACAAGGTTAGTAAAAGTAGGGGCTACCCTCGTTCCCATCGCCATGACCTAAATATCTGTCTATAAGTTTTCTCGCTGAAGTTGAAGAAGTTGTTCTGTAGGATGAATTATATTTCTTCAACGGTGAATTCTTTTCCGGTTCGGTTAGGAATATCATTTGGGAATTTTTCCAGACAGTATTATAAGGCTATTATTCCGTATCCGTGAGGAAACGAGGTGTAGAGGTTTATTATATCGAATGAAACCAGAAAGGAAGCCTTGCTAGTTTTATTCGGGAGACTACATAGGTCAAATTAGTTGGGGCAGACTCACGGTACACAGGTAACAAATCCGAGACCCCACGACCAAGAAAGTTTCCGTAAGCAAACGCCTAGACCAATGCCCGAAATACCAATTCTTCCCTCTCTATCAATGCACCAGAAACAATTAAACCCAATTCCGTTTGAATAAGAAAAGCATGCTCATTAAAAAATATAACCACAGTTGAATACCCTTTAGAAAGAAGATAAAAACTAAAAAGAGTAAGAAATAAAACAGTTTCTCCACAAAAAGAAATAACCAGATACAACAGACATAATTCAAAAAACTTTAGTAACAGTCTCCCACTCTGGTTCCGCATCACAACTCCAAATTACCATACAATAACAGCATAAAAACACCAGTTGCTGACCGCACCCATTTCTAGACCAATGAAATTTTATCTCCGATCAAAACCGAACTTCAGTAAATATAACAAAATGACTATTAAAGAAAATCAACCATCTGGAACTGTTGGTGACCGTTCCTCACAGGGAAGTCAACAAGGCAGAACGACAGACTTAACCACCAGAAAAATAAGACGTCAACGGTACTTTAACGAATCAAAAAGCAGATCCGTTCACAAAAAAAATATAAATACACTGGATTCCAAAAATCGGCGTTACAAGCGTAAATCCCTGCACACGACGAAAAAAGAATCACAGAAACTGTAACAAAACCTTCTTTTTTTACTATCTTCATTTAACCCTCTTACTACCTTCATTTCTCCTTCTTAACTCTGTATGACCGAACCTTTGGGGATCCACATTTCTTATCGGTCACTTCTAACACTATTAAATTTTGTGCATTTAAACAAGATGATCCCCATTTTTTATATTATTGAATGTTGTGAACATTTAAATCATATTTGATATCATTGAATTTTGTAATCATTGAATCTTTTAAACACGCTTTTCTACTTCGCAATCTTAAGTTTTTAAGATTGATATGCAAGAAATGTTTTTGAAACTAGTTTGGTATATATGCAAATAAATTTAAAGACAAAAGTTTTTCAAATTCAGGTGCATTTTCAACAATAAATTTATGTGTGTGTGAGAGATAGTGAAAGTTTTGAGCATTCAAAGTGGGGAATGCATGGTGAAAGTTGACTGAGTAGATTTTTCTTGTTCTTTACTCTAGTAAGACAGAAATAACGAACATTTGTCATATGTGAGATTTGTTGGGAAACATACGTAGCATGAACGGGTGATTCAAAGCTTAGATATCCACACAGAAAGAAATATTGTCACTGTTTGGAAGAATTATTGTCTTCATTTGTTCTTTGAATATCTGGAGTCGGCGACTTCAATTTCGTGTTCTGGTTGAGGATTATCCACGGAATTCAGGCATAGTCTTGGAGCAGTAATCGAATTTTTGATCCAGATAAGGAAGTGCCAAATAGCAATCGGAGATAGCCTTTAGAAGAATTGCAACATTAGCATTAGTATGTTGGCCCATAAGAATTCCCAGAAGATAATTCCCATAAGAACTGATTCGGCAAATCACTAAGTAAGGCCCGCAGCCAAAAAGAGCTAGCTTTTTGGCGACAAAAAAGCTTATTTTCATTATGTTTATTAGTTGCAGAGTAAGCAAATGATACCACTATTCGATACAGATATATTATCATAGCTGTTGTTCATTGGACAAAATATAGAGCAGAGGCGTGTCTTTTTAGATTCCATGACAAATAAGTTTGTTGTAGCTATTGAAAGGGAGGATTTAGCGACAAAAATACCTAAGTTTTATTATATAAATATAATGAACTGTAATTTTACTCTATTCTTACTCTAAATTAAAGAAGCGCCGTTTGTATCTCATCTGATAATCTCTGATCTATGATACCACACCTCATTCTTGCTAGAAATTTTGGCAAGATATCAAGCATATTCCCTAGGTGAAATAAGCCAATATAAAACAACTGGTTCTTGGAATTTTACTTTAATTGTTTTGTAAACCAATGTACAATGTATGTGACGTACACACACACACACACACACACACACACACAGATATATATACATTTGTTTATGCAGATATGTATATATATGTGTGTGTGTGTGTATGTGTGTGTGTGTGTATGTGTGTGTGTGTGTGTGTGTGTATGTGTGTGTGTGTGTGTAATTTCAAGTGAGTATAAACGCTTTTGCAGAAATTAAATTTTTTTTTTATTTACATTATAAATTCAGGTGTGCGTAGGAGGGGGCAAGGAACTACAGATTTCTACAATCATGCAGGCGTTCTATGAGGTAAGACGTTTCCTTCCTTAACTACATGATTCTGAGTTCAATCTCACTGCGTAGAAACTTGGACAAGTGTCCAAGACTATAGCCTCGGGTCAACCAAAGTCTTGTAAGTAAATTTTAAAGATAGAAAGTGAAAGAAGCCCATCCTACGCAGACACACACACACACACACATATATATTTGTGTGTGTGTGCGTGTGTGTGTGTATGTGTGTGTGAGTATGTGCCTTTGTGTTTCTGTTGAGCGAGAGAGAGAGAGAGAGAGAGAGAGAGAGAGAGAGAGAGAGAGAGAGAGAGAGAGAGAGAGAGAGAGAAGGAGAGTAGTGTCCAATTTGTGAATTGACAGAATGGTTACCGCGCTGAAAAATAGCTTAGCAACACTTATTTCAACTTCGAGAAATCTTCGGAAATTAGGTGTTGTGAACTGACTTCTCTGCTTCTTAGTATCTGTAAATGGGGAGCTGCTTTACAGACGCAAGGGAGGGTTCGTGTCGTAGATAATCAGCAGCGAGCATCTCGGTTCTGCTGTTACTATATAGGTCGGTGTTAAGGCGGCGAGCTGGCGGAAATTGGTAGCATGCTGGGCGAAATGCTTACCGGCATCGCATCCGTCTTTACCTTCTCAGTTCAAACTCCACCGAGGTCGGGATTGATAAAATAAGTACCTCTTCACCACTGGTGTAGATGTAGTCGACTAGACCCCTCCTCCAAAATTTCAAGCCTCGCACCTTTAGTAGAAAGGTTTATTATTATTGAGTGAGAGAGCAGTTCATGGCATCAGAGTGACACTTTGGTAAAATATACAAAGCCCAGTGTACCCGTCTGATAAGGGTGCACCAGGGACATGCATCACAACCATATGTGTGCGACATGATGATCTCATATGAAAATAAACAGCACATGGACTTGCAGGTGAGAACCAATTAGAATTTTCTTCAAGTCCAGTCGCCTATCCCACTCAAATTTTATCCCTGAATAAGAGCTGTTTAAGGATGTTGAACGAAACAATCGTGTTTCCAGAGTTGAATTATCCAAACCCAAAGAATTCCTTTCAACACATGGCTATAATGCTCCCCCACTACTTCTGCTCGTGATCAGAGATGCTCACATCGTCAGCCACCAAGGGACATGCTCAACTTGTTAAGGCCAAACAACTGACAAGTAAACCTGTGGTATTGAGCAGAATATTTGCTGTCGCCCTTCTTCTTCTTCTTCTTCTTCTTCTTATTATTATTATTATTATTATTATTATTATTATTATTATTAATATTATTATTATTATTATTATTATTCTTTTTCTTCTTCTTCCTCCCCTTCATCTTCTTCTTCCTCTTCTTCTTTTTTTTCTTTTTTCTTCTTCCTCTTCTTCTTCTTCTTCTTCTTCTTCTTCTTCTTCTTCTTCTCATTATTATTATTATTGTTCAGTAGCTTTATTTTTAACAATAAAACTATTATTATTATTATTATTATTATTATCATTATTATAAGGCGGTTAGCTGGACCAGTCATTAGCACACTAAACAGAATGCCTAGCGATATTCCGTCTGTTTTTTTTTTTTGCATTCTGAGTTCAAATTCACGCGGGGTCAAATCTTCCTTTAATCTTCTTATAAAAATAAGAACCAGTTATGCACTGGGTCGAAGTAATTTGAAACCACTACTACTACAACTACCAACCACTGTCACCTTTACCGTCATAATCGTAATCGTCGTGGTCGTCATCGCTCTCACCATTAATACTAGCCACGCCCCTCTTTAAACAACTGATCAAACTGCCGATATTGTTAATGCACAACTTAAAGAAAACCCAAGAATGTCTCTGCCATTTCAATTAACGTCGTTTAATTAACGGCGTTTCATCTATTTATTTTTTTCATTTACTTTTTCTATCCACTTCGACGCATCTGCTTTATTTGTTCAGAAAATTCTTTCCTTGCAAGTGTCTCTTAGTCCATCCTTGCAATTCCATTCTATTGTCTCCCAATCGGCTTTATTTATTGCCTTATTTACTCTTTTATCATATTTATGTCTTTTGCATTTTTTCTATTGAATTAAAACTTGCCTACCCTATCGCATTTCCCGAAAGTCTTTCTTCTTCGTTCTATGACACGAATATCACACACACACACACACACACACACACACACACACACACACACACACACACACACACACACACACACACACATATATATATATATATATATATATATATATATATATCGAAATGAGGAGTAGATGGACAGCCGCCAACTGATGATGGATCGTTTTTTATGTTGTTTGTCTTGTTTTCCATTTGTTTTTCCCGTTGTTTGCATACCTAAATTTGTCTCCTTATTTCAAGCTGTCTTCGTATTTCATGTTGTTTATGTTTTTTGACGTCTTGTACCCATATATGAATGTATATATACATATGGTCGATTTAAACATGAACAAGCAAGAAAAAGCACGAAAAAAAACACGAAAAAAACAACGCGAGAATGTGGAATAAGTACAGTGTTATTGGACGCTCTGGAAAGGAAAGAAAAGAAAGAACATTCAGGACTTTTCCTATATTTCTGACGAAGATCTCCGATCGAAACGTTGAATGTTCTTTCCTTTCTTTCCTTTCCAGAGCGTCCAATAACACTGTACTTATTCCACATTCTCGCGTTGTTTTTTTCGTGTTTTTTTTCGTGCTTTTTCTTGCTTGTTCATGTTTAAATCCACCTGAATTAATATAGTAAGTAAGTAATAAGAATAGTGAAACGTTACCATGATTTATTATGTATAAACTGAGAATGTTCTGCTGTAAAACCAAACTTTGCTGCTGACAGAAGGAAAACTACTAAAAAGGAATTCTAGATATTTCAAATATATTTTTAATTTGTTCATACTTTGCATCTCATATGTCGTAAGTTTATGAAGTATGTTTGTCATGGGAGGAGATGGTTATCTACCGGGTATATTCGAAGATCTTCTGAAGCCAGTGAGTCTGGCGTTTTTGATGCTCAATTAGAAAATCTGCATAAGAAGGCTATCTGCAAGATAAGCATAGGTAGGTAAGTAATGATAGAGGGGAGGTCGTTCTGAAGAGAGGAATAACGGGAAGAAGAGTTTAAATCAGAAGATGGAGATTAAAGAGACTAATGGGTCGAGTAGTCCTTAATAACAATGGTATGCAGTTAGCTAATTGCTCTAAGGTGCATATGGGGACAATGATTTAAGAATTGTGAATTGTAAGAACATTTCCAGAGATAAGATGTTAAAGAAATGATTCAACGCAAAAATTCTCAAAACGTTAATACTATAAGTAAGGTTAAGTAGCTACTTCAACTAGTACTTGAAATTATGTTGTGGTTTCCACTTGATTTTGGCTTGGATTTAAGGTAATAATACCGCTTTCCTTCTCCACAGCTGTCAGCAGGCTCACATTAAAAGCATCATGACTGTTAATCAATCCCATTTTATCTCCTCTCTAATCTGAGAGCCCAGAGCCACACGTATTTGTTCCTCGGTTCAAACAAGTTTGCTTTCTTTACGCCTATAATAACATTGAGAAAAAAAAGTGATGATTGCACACTCTTATTTTCATCTCTTATAAATAATCCCTGGTCTTGTGCCAAAATAACAAATCAATATTAGCTGATATACATTTGTTGTCAAATATAATTTGAAACTGATAGAATGTGATAGCTTCCTTCACGATTACAGTCTACTAATACAAACACACACAATTTTTTTTACTTTACTATTTTACTGTACTGAAAGATCCAATTATCGAAAGGCGGTAAAGATAAAAAATCAATATATTGACCGATCAGATCGAAAAGTCTACCATTTCTGGCACCCTAATATTTCGTTAGATCAAGATTACTATCTATTGATCTTTCTTTAAGGACATTTTGAATAAAATACCGGTGACATTTATCCGGTGTGACGCAGAAGCTTTGTAATGACTGTTTTCAGTCGAAGCCATACATTTATATTTTGTTTTCTTCCAAGGGACAATTTCTCTATATTTTCATATAAGTCAGACTGATTAAAAGACTGATGTCCAATATGGTAAACTATATCACAAAGCATATACATATTTCATATTGATATGAGAGTAGTGAAGATAAGATAGCATTGAATTATTAGTATATTTTATAGGATATTTTTTGTGAAAATGTAGAAGAAATGTTATAAATATGTACACACAAACTATCGAACTACAACCGACTGGGTCATGCTTATTCAAATTCACAACGAGGTCAAGAAAAGCAATCCCGATTTAATAATGAAGGACCGGGCGCGGGATGGGGGATCATGCATGCTGATTCATGTTGCTGTTCCTTCTGACCTAAACATTGTATAAAAGGAAGTTGATAAACTGTCAAAATAAAAGAATCTCGGGACTGAAAAGTAACAGAATGCGGTGAAAGTAAAAATAGCGTCATAACAATTATGTCACCAGGTATATTGAAAAGCAAGGCTTACCAGTCATTCTGGAATGCAAAATAAAAAAAAATGGCCAGAAAATAGCTAAATACTTCTCGTGGATATCTTGGCGTAAAATACTTTCAATTCAATAGCACACCACAGTAGTACATTCTTTGCACATGTCCAACACATTAATCGCCCAGTTAAATAACACAACCCATGCAACACGATCATCGCCCAACAAAGGAACACAATGCATTCTCTTACACATTCTCCTGACACTATAACACCTACAGTTCACACAACTCACATTGCATTCAGTTGCAATTCATTGTGCCTCGGAAATGCACTCATTCTACAAAATCAGCACCTGATACCGAATCAGGCTACATCAGAACACAATTCATGCGAATCATATTCACCACTCAATAAGACGGAGTAAAGAGCGGTCTCTGAGAATTCGGCCGCTCGTCCTTAGACTAAACTGCTAGGGTGCTAGTGTGGACTTTCCACCGACCACATTGACAGACAGGAAAAGGGCAGTCAGTTCTTGGCAATATTTGAAGCACCAGGCGCCCAGTTTCGGCCTGTGATTGATCCCTGTTAAAGAAACAAATTGCGAGAAACTGTACTTGAAAACTAATGACTACATCTGCTTATTCTCAATGAATATCTACATATGTTTCAGATACACTTTCCACTTAATGTGTTTCCTAGATCGGTGCCTGCAAATTTTCATCTGCATAAACGACGCATTTAGCTTCCATAACCAGAACCCTACAGGCTCATAACTTAGCTAACCCCTCCAAGAATCCTATCCGTTGCCTTAACAGATATGATGATTGTTTTCTATTTTCTGGAGTGACCGTGTTTCTTTGCTAATAGTTTTAATGATACGGGTTAACAAGCATGCTAGCCCTTCAATGGGTAGCATTCTTGATTCTTTTATTCATATTCGGTAACTCTTCTAATCTTGATCTGTCTATCATCATTCTCTCTTCACTTCTTTGATATCGGTTGTTGACACCATCATTGTTATATTTTTCTCTTTGCGTTTTATTTTGTTTATATTTGCTAATTGTTTTCTCCCGTCAAATTTTCTATTCGTCAGCGTTTTCGCCCACATTATCGAGTGAAACAAAGAAATTACTTACACTTTTGCTTACACCGAGACAGCTGAGCTGCAAAACTGTTAACAAGAATTCAGTGTAACAAGTATCTGATTGAGAAAAAAAGAACAGTGATAATTTAGACAAATTTACGGAGATGCAAAATGTTATAACAGTGAGAAAAAAACAAAAGCAATATCGACAACATTAATAAGGAACTATTGTTATTATTGTTGTTGTTGTTATTGTTGCTGTTGTTGATGTTGTTATTATTGTGGTTGTTGTTGATAGTGTACGATCACTTCAACACCTCACGAGTGATGCACCATGCTACTGTTAAGACAACGTCGAGTTGATGGAGAGAATGAGCTTCTCTCCGGCGCGTACATTTGACCACTGTAAACAAATCATTTGTGTCGGTCGTCCGGCCAAAGCTGACCGCTCATACGTTCATCTTCAACATTGTTGTTATTATTATTATCATTAGTAGTAGTAGTAGTAGTAGTAGTAGTAGTAGTAGTAGTAGTAGTAGTAAGGCAGTGATCTGGCAGAATCGTTAGTACACCAGGCAAAATGCATGGCGGTATTTCGTCTGCCGTTACGTTCTGAGTTCAAATTCCTCTGATGTCGACTTTGCCTTTCATCATTTCAGGGTCGATAAATTAAGTACCAGTTGCATACTAGGTTTCGATTTAATCGATTGGCCCCTTTCACCCAAATTTCAGGCCTTGTGCTTATTGTAGAAAGTATTATTATTATTATTATTATTATTATTACTATTATTATTATTATTATTGCGGTGAGCGGGCGGAATCGTTACTTCGCCGGACAAATTTCGTGGCGACATTTCCTTCTACTTTACGTTCAGAGCTCAAAGGTCACCGGGCTTATGATTACTATTACGTCGATCGCGTTTCTTTCATTATCACAAACGCGATTGATTGGAGGCACTACTAGAAGAAAAAAAAAACAAACACAACGAAGCACGTTTGACATTGTGTATATATTTGCCTGCAAATAGTGTATAACAATCAAGTTTGATTTGTTACTTGGACACGAGACCAGAGATTTATAAGAGATGGGGATGGGTGTGTGCGATAATCACACCTTTCTGAATGTGAAATTCTGCTATCATCTATAAAGGAAGTTAATTTGCTTAACACTGAGAATCAAGTCTGTTATTATATTGCGCACTCTGCTCACCGGAAATTTAATACCACTTGTTCTACAGCGTTCACTTTTGCATCAGTTACGTATTTCCCTGTTTTATACGTACATACATACATACATACACACACACACACACACACACACATATATATATATATATCTATATATATATTCACATACAAATACTTACATGTGCATGTATAAATAGGTGTTGAGCACTCATTTTCATCGTTCGACATTTACATGTATATATATATATGTATATATATATATATATATATATATATATATATAGAGAGAGAGAGAGAGAGAGAGAGAGAGAGAGAAAGAGAGCTAGATGCGTATATATATATATATATATATATATAGATAGATAGATAGATAGATATATACATATACATATATATATATATATATATATATATATATATATAGAGAGAGAGAGAGAGAGAGAGAGAGAGAGAGAGAGAGAAAGAAAGACAGATAGATGCTTATAGATACATAGATAGATAGATAGATAGATAGATAGATAGTGAGAGAAAGAGATGGGGAGAAGTAGCGAGGGGAATGGATGGGATGACAATGTTTGATATTGATGTCTTTATTAAAGTGTGTCTAGAGTAAACAGCAGCGAAAAGAAATTAATGTTATATGATTCTGAAACAAACTGCAAACTACGAGCAATCTGAAAGCATGTTGCCATTTCAAAGCAGCTGAGGCAATTTGACTTCTCTGTAGCGTCAGTATCATTGGCAATTTTCTTTTAGAATTACTATTTAAAGGGGTTCGTTTTTTCTTTTCTACTCTAGGCACAAAACCTGAAATTTTGTGGGAGGGGGCTAGTCGATTAGATCGGCCCCGGCAGCCAACTGGTGCTTAATTTATTGACCCTGAAAGGATGAAAGGCAAAGTCGACCTCGGCAGAATTTGAACTCAGAAAGTAAAGACAGACGAAATACTGCTAAGCATTTCTCCCGGCGTGCTAACGTTTCCGCCAGCTCACCGCCTTAAGGGGTTCGTTTTTCGAAATAACAAATATACTATTACAGGCACAGGCATAGCTGTATGGTAAGAAGCTTGCCACTCTGCTGCAGGATTACTCACCTTTACCGCCTGAATGGACTGCAGCAATGTTGAAATGAAGTGTTTGGCTTTAAAAAAAAACAATGCTCTCTCTCTGTCGCTCTCCTTTTTTCTCATATATATATATACATATATACGACGGACTGCCCGAGACTATCGCAGAAGACACTTGCCCAAGCTGCTCACTACCATGTGACAATCTTGTGTTGTTGTGTTTATGTCTCTGTAACCTAGCAGTTTGGCAAAAGATACCATTGGCACAAGTACCAGGATTTAAAAAAAAGAAACACTGGGGATGGGTCGTTCGACCAAGATTCTTCAACGAGGTATTCCAGCATGGCCGCAATTTAATGAATGAAACAAGTAAAAAAAAATTTTAAATACGACGGGCTTTTTGCCGACCAAAACCGACCATGTGGTTTCAGTCGACCCAGGGCTATAGTATAAGATAGTTGGGCAAGTGGGTTAGAACAGAGAAAGGTTGTTTGGATGCACCAACCGTAAACAAAATTGAGGAGAAGTGTGGGAGAAGATGCTTCCACAACGAATGCATGAGACCAGCCATCTTCCAGGAACTGAAGCTGCACTAACTATTTTGTACAGTTATTCTTAAAGTATGACACTCGTTTTAATTTATCTTGCGGACACTAACTTACTGATGCATATATTTAAATTGAATATCAACAGCTTCAATCACTCACGGTTGGGAAGATTTTCAAAAGTACTAAACTCTTGACCACCTACGCTGATTAGCATATCCGATAAAGTTAAGTTGTTTGAGCAGCAAGCTAGGAACAAACTTAAGACAGACATTTAATTCTTTAATATTCTTTAATGTTTTTATTCCCGTGAGCATTCAACTTACGTTTTACTGCAGGACATGTCAGTTTATATCGAATAAATCATGATAAAGCTTAACAATTCTTATTTAGCTTTTATATCAATTCAGATGTAAAAAGAAGCTCAGCCAACATAATATTTATGCCAACCATAAACTTAATGCGGAAAACGTCACTTGTAAATGATTGAGCAGATAAATTATTGGACGGCATTCTCCAGGGTCATGATTTATATCCATCCGTGGTTTCGTAGAACACCATAATCGGCATGCCTCACTTCAGCTACCTATCAACTAGAGATATCAGATATTCTGCCGTCTTATATAGGTGGATATTCAGCTCTTAACGACCTAATATTACGAAATCCGGTGCTAAAATATGCACCAATAATTCTTACGGTTTTCTACACAATGTATTTATCGTATTATTCATTTCATACTAAACTACACTAATTATATACTGCAGCAATCACTGACAAGTAAATATGATATGGTAATACGTACCATGCCTTCGTTGTCATAGGTGCCTATGTAATCAAGTGCAGACATAGACACTCTCTTGGCCTGTCTACCTCTAATCTATCGAGAATTTTACAGCTGGAGGAAAAGAGGGCCTCCCAAGTAGTCAGCTGGTATTGATTTCCAGCTGGAACAACGTGAAATGAAAAGCCTTGCTTAAGGATCCAAAGCACCGCCCAGGCATCAAGCCCGCGACATTCTGGTCGGGAGCCTAGCACCGCTACCCACTAAGCCGCATTCTACTCTAATTATATATACTATATTAATTATATACTTTCCTTCGACCGGTCATATCTTTTCTTTTATAGTCCTCTCATGTCAAATTATTGAGTATTGGATGACCTTTGTTATCGTATTTGTGTTTCTTCCTCTACATCAAATTCTTTTTCGTTTTCTTTCCATTCTTCTGGGACCCATAAAACCATGAAGATGCAATATACAAGTGACAATCAATAGACTATAACCGCCTTCATTACAATAATAGTCTTTGTACCGGAATAAGAAATAAATCTTCTATGAATTTCAAGGACGAATACAGAAGTAAATTAGCACACTGCTGAAACTACATTGCGGTTTCAATTCCCAGTCGTGAGCACTTTCATTTCATTTAGCATCACTAATGTCACAACTTCTAGTTTACTTTTTTTTTTTTTTGTTAAATTTAAAGTATTCCATGTTTATTGGAGAAAAAAAAGCGAAGTTCATTGTGAATAAAGTTCATTTGTCATGAAAAGTGAAAGTCTGGGTTTAATCTCTTCCTCTCAGAGGGAACAAAGGAGCACAATGTCCAAGAAAGGAGCACCAATTCTTCTTTCTTTCTTCAGTTTTAGGCAAAGGGAAGTACTTGAAACATTAACCTGTATACCCCCACACGGCAAATGAACTATACCTAAATTAAACTTTCTTAATGATTGATTCTGGAAACGATTGTGGTTAAAAGCTAACTCCACTCTCCTAAGCATGCTCGAACTCCCGAAGCAGAGCAACGCTACCGGATGCTGATTAAAGTAATACATCTTAGCCATTATTGCACCCAGATCTACTCTGATCCACAGTAGTAGCCCCTTCCAGGCTCCCAGCTACGAATTAAATAAGATCTAACCACATAAATCATAGGATGAACTATGGTGGATATAAACTATTTTCGGTAAATGAATTTATAGAATCAATGAAGAATGTCTCTTGATGCTGAGCAGATGAAGAAGCAACAACCTGTCAACGGCCAGCATCAACCAGTTTAGCTTGCGAAATTCTGCTATCATCTGTAATCGTGACTGGCGCAGATGAGGCATTTCAGCTAAGGAAAGACCAAGGTGACTAAAACTTAAACCAAACATTCATGCCGCATTACTCGACCACGACATCTTACCTGGAAGAATTGCATTGCTCCGGGCAAGTCGCTGAACGTGAATTATGAAGACGGTTGAGTGATTTAAACTGACACAAACTATTGCCAGCTTCCTTGGATTCCGATGTTCACCCTAGAGTAAAATAATGTTAATAGCTTTAAGTTATAGTCAGAAGGATTTGTTACAATTCAAAGAACTGTAACAATTTATGGAGAAGATAAAATAAAACAAGGAAGCTGGAGATAATTGAATCGAGAGATTCGTAATTAGAATAAATCATGATTTTTCTCAGTTAGCATCTTGTCAACGACTCAGTAATGAGTTGTGTCCGCCGTGGTGAAGAGACTTAACCACCTTAAGCTTAAAAGTCCTATTTACCCACCCGTAAAGGACGGTAGGAATGTAGAATTAAAGAGTACTATGTCAGGTGACTAGTCTCAATTCGAAGCTCCATCCCCACTCTCTCTCTCTCTCTCTCTCTCTCTCTCTCTCTCTCTCTCTCTCTCTCTCCTTCTTTCTTTCTCTACGCGCATGTGTCTATCTGTGTGTGTGCATGTATCTGTAGAAAACTAAGCCGTCTAGGGAGAACAACCGGTCCATAACTCAGTAATGAGTTGTGTCCGCCGTGGTGAAGAAACTTAACCACCTTAACCTTAAAAGCCCTATGTATCCACCCGTAAAGGACGGTAGGAATGTAAAATTAAAGAGTACTATGTCAGGTGACTAGTCTCAATTCAAGGCTCCATCCCCGCTCTCTCTCTCTCTTTCTTTCTCTCTCTCTCTCTCTCTCTCTCTCTCCCTGTCTCTCTCTCTCTCTCTCTCTCTCTCCCTGTCTCTCTACTTCTCTCTCTCTCTCTCTCTCTCTCTCTCTCTCTCTCTCTCTCTCTCTCTCTCTCTCTCTCTCCTCTCTCTCTCTCTCTCTCTCCCTGTCTCTCTCTCTTTCTCTGCGCGCATGTGTCTGTCTGTGTATGTGCATGTGTCTGTAGAAAACTATGCCGTCTTGGGAGAAGAACCGGTCCATAACATTTCTCCTTTTTAAACAAGTAAACCTACTGAAAAGGATTATTCAAAGCTACGTTTGCTTCAAATTGTTTCAATCACAGAAACAGTATAGAGAGAGGAAAGTGTCCATGTCTATCCAAGATTCATTAACTATGTACAACAAAGTGATGTAGTTAGAACCACAATCCAAACTGGACTTTGCCTTTTATTTCATGGCATTAAGTCTATTTGTTACTAAATCAACGTGCTAAACTAGTATACCTGATACTTGTACTAATTCTTTTATGGTAGTTATTGATGTGTTGGCCATATGGCTTCAGTGAACGAATCATTGTCCTTTAGTCAGCTGTAAAATCCAATTAGAGCCAATAATGATGAATATGATGAAGGCGATGGGGGACGGGTAGAAACGTGTGAATAAAAATAAACATTGTTTGACCTACATCTCTCATCCAATTAAATATGACACATAGGATTTCAACCAATTAACGCAGACGAATCAAGTTCGATATCCATTTGTTTTATAATCTGTGAGTGAAACGAATGAAGTTAGTGAGCAAAACAGAATAGATGGAGAGAGAGAGAGAGAGGAGAGAGAGAGAGAGAGAGAGAGAGAGAGAGAGAGAGAGAGAGAGAGAGAGAGAGACTGGGTAGAGAGGAAAGCAAGGCGTTGAGAGATAAGAGTATCACGTTGTGTTGTCTCTATCAGACGATGTTAGTTGAACATCAATATAAAATATCAATGGCTGTCGACAGAATTCAGCTGTTGAGACAAATCGGTAATGTCAACCAGGGAAGTGATAAACATTCATCCCCCCACCTCTCTCTCCCTCTCTCTCTCTCTCTCTCTCTCTCTCTCTCTCTCTCTCTCTCTCTCTCTCTCTCTCTCTCTCTCCCTGTATGTGTGCATGTATTCCAAACGCAAAAGAAAATAATCAATCTCCATTTATAACAATATAATCCGGACGGAGATTATTTTGTTAGGAGCCCACAAAAATAATTGACGCTTCGTTTTCGCTTTCTTTCTTCCTTGCTTCTTTTTTGTTTTTTTTTTGTTTCGGAAATATAATCGAGAAAAAGATTATATATATATATATATGTATATATATATATGTATATATATATATATATATATATATATAAAATTAAGAAAACAATAAAAGAAAAAAATAGAGATCAGTGTTGTTAGTTTTCTATTGAATGAATGATTTTCGTTTCCTAAACAAAACCTTTAACAAAAAAGATTTTCTCTGGTTTCCGATTTTTCTTTATTTTTGTTTTTTTGTTTTTTCCTTATTCTTTTTCGTTCTTACTCTTACCGAGAGACCAGAGAAAGCTAAATCGACAAAATAATAATAATAATAATAATAATAATAATAATAATAATAATAATAAGATAATGGGTATCAACACTTTAGCTGTCCCAGTTATAAGCTACAGCTACAACATCCTTAACTGGAAACTAAACGAACTATGTAAAATAGACAGGAAAACAAGAAAAATAATGACAGGATATAGGATGCACCATCCAAAATCTGACATAGAAAGGCTATATATATACAACGTACAGAAGGTGGCAGGGGTCTTATACAGCTAGAAAACTATTATAAAATAACCACCATAGGACTGCAAAAATACCTACTCCAGAAGCAAGGGAAACTAATACAAATAGCCACAAAACACGAGCAAAACAAAAAATTGTTTTCAGTATTTAAGGAAGCTGACAAATACAAACAAGAAATCAATCTACCTAACAAATACGAAGAAGAAGAAGAAGAAGAAGAAGAAGAAGAAGAAGAAGAAGAAGAAGAAGAAGAAGAAGAAGAAGAAGAAAAAGAAGAAGAAGAAGAAGAAGAAGAAGAAGAAGAAGAAGAAGAAGAAGAAGAAGAAGAAGAAGAAGAAGAAGAAACAACAAAAGTTATAAAACAAATGAAATCCAAACTAAAACTAGAACAGCAACGGACCACGATAAAACGATGGCAAGAAAAGCCCCTACATGGTAAATACTAAACTAAATGCGAAAGAAATAGACAGAGAAAAATCCGAGCAATGGCTGAGAAGCTCAGGACTCAAAGCAGAGACTGAAGGATTTTTAATTGCTGCACAAGACCAGAGCCTCCCCACCAGAAATTACCAAAAAACACATAATGAAAAGAAATATAACAAGTAACTGTAGAATATGTGGAGATCGACAAGAAACAATAAATCATATTATCTCTGGCTGCCCAGTCCTGGCTAAGAAGGAATATATTCACAGACACGACAGAGCTGGGACCTATATACACTGGAAGCTATGCCAACACTATGGAATAACAACAGAAAAAAGATGGTATAAACACACGCCAGAAAAGGTCACAGAAAACGAGAAAGCAACCATACTCTGGGATATGCCAATACACACAGATAGAGAAATTAAGGCAAATAGACCAGATGTAGTTGTCAAAGATCATGAAGAAAAAAAATGCTTTCTAATTGATATATCAATACCAGCAGATGACAACGTTTCTCTAAAAGAAATGGAAAAACTTTCAAAATACAAAGACCTGGAAATAGAGATAACTCGAACGTGGAATCTAAAAACAGAAACAATTCCTTTTGCGTAGAATGTGTGCAGTACCCAGTAGTACAATTTTCTGTATGTTATATATATTTGTAAGTCCCGGTGTTTTTGTTATGTATTTGTCTGAATATTTTTTTATTATACCTAAGGCACCCTTAGGTATAATAAAAAAATATTCAGACAAATACATAACAAAAACACCAGGACTTACAAATATATATAACATACAGAAAATTGTACTACTGGGTACTGCACACATTCTACGCAAAACACTTTCAATACGGTAAACATAAGAGCACCACAACAAACCACAGCACATACCCAAGGCACACAGAGCTGCGCTCGGTAGTGAAGTGAAAGCACGTTATAAAAATAAAACTACTGAACAATAATAATAATAAAAACATAGAAAAGGAGAATAAGAAGAGTTGTACAGAATCTACGAAGGGTTTTGAAGCGAGTCACCGCCTCCCTCTCAGTCTTCGACTTCCTTTTCGGGTGAAGCTTGAAGAATTTACTAAGAAGCTGGCCGAAGAGGAAGGTGATTCTCTTCAGTCCTTTCATTCACGTCCTCCACATAATCTCTTTCTCTTTAACGACCAAATAAAAGTAACCTTACCCAATGCCTATCTCGCTAGGTTTACCTAAGGTACTTAGGAACTAGTTCGGACCTGATCTTTTGGTAGGAGATATTTTTATAACCGGGGAATCGTCAATAGCAACACTACCGAATACAGTTCTATATTTAAGAGATGAGGAATTATGTGCATTATTTACATT
This sequence comes from Octopus bimaculoides, assembly GCF_046866305.1. Lineage (NCBI taxonomy): Eukaryota > Metazoa > Mollusca > Cephalopoda > Octopoda > Octopodidae > Octopus > Octopus bimaculoides. Next base: position 28,816,238 of record NC_142932.1, read on the forward strand.
GTTTACATTTGACGGATATTCGTCTTCATCTTCTTTGTTGCTATGGCGTAGTGGTTAAGAGCGCCGGCTATAAACATCAAGATTCCGAGTGCTATTCCAAGCAGTGACCTGAATAATAATAATAATAATAATAATAATAATAATAATAATAATAATAATAATAATAATAATAATAACATCGAAAAATACCTTAGGAATGGGAACCCAGGTTCGAAATTTCCGCAAAACATGAAGGCTGGCGGGTATATCAGCCGAAACGTTGTGTTAATAACAAGATGAGGACAAATATGCGTCAAATGTAAATAATGTAAATATTGTAAATAATGAACACGGCGAAAAGCACTCGGAAATGAGCTGAAAGGATGAAACAACTGGAAGGTGGGTAGATGTGGCTAACTTCTGCAGGACAACTTCGTTGCTTTGTGCACATCTCGGCCGTCTGGGCTTTTTAAGAACGAGTACTGGGTCGAGTCACTCGACAAAAAAATTCTTCAAAGTGGGTGCTCCAGCATGGCTGCAGTCGTATTTATCCTGAAAAACGTCTAAGCATATTGGAGTACATGATCTTTCGTTTCGTGTGGAGAAGATGGGTTTCATTGGTCGAGATTTCTATTTATCGACGACCTTCACTCCAGCGACGCCTCGAGGTGCTGTTGAGTTGAGGAGGAAGATCAGGACGTGGACAAAGAGAAGCTCGACGCCCATGGCAATAACGAAGTTCATCATCATCATCTTGATCAAGTTGACTATCACGATGACTTCGATGGGCATATGTGTTAATTAGTGACGATTATCATAATTTTGGAGTTGTCACGTGGTTAGAGATCTTGTGTTGAAAATTGTAGCAACAACATCGTTGAAGAATCATTGTGGTAATTTAATAACACACAAGACTGTTAATTTCACTCCAAATTAATTTCATGAGGTATCAATATTTTCGTCGCACAACTGCGGCCTGGTCATTAACACAGTTCCGCTGCAACTCCATTAAATTTGTTTTGTGGGTTATTATGTGCAAGAATAGCTTTCCACGATGTGGATGGATCGTCAAAATGTTCATCATGATAGTGACGAAAACTACAATGATGATGATGATAATGATGATGATGATGATGATGATGATGATTATGTTGATGATGGCAACGATGGAGATGACGGCGATGATGATGACGATGATGATGTGGATGATGATGATAACGACGACGATGATGAGGATGACGATAATAATGATAATGATGATGATGATGACGACGGTGATGATGTAGGGGATGATAATGATGATGATGAGGATGTTGATGGCGATAATGATGATGATGATGACGATGATGATGACAACCATGACGACGACAGCGATAATAATAATGAGAGCCATGATGACGATAGCGATGATGATAATGATGATGATAAAATTGAACAGTTTTGTGGCTTATAAAATGCTAGAATGATTTTTACATAATTTTAAAGATGACAGTGATGATAACGATGATGATGACGATGATGGTGACGATGTTGTTGTTGTTGTTGTTGATGATGATGATGATGACAACAATGATGACGACGGTGACGATGTTGATGACAATGGTCTCGACGGCGACGACGACTACGCGGTCGACAACGATGTGATGACAATGAAAGTTTGTGCCAATGACTGATTATGATCACATTGTTGATGGTGATGATAATAATAATTATGATGATGATGATGATGATGATGATGATGATGGCGATGGTGATGAGTAACGATGAATGAAAATTGATGCTGACATCTTGCTGGCATCATTGTTCCTGAGATAATGATTTCCATCACAAGTTGCTATGGAATTGTTTTGTAATGGCATTTTGATCTATTAACGTAACTTATTACCATGATCCAGTATATATTCCACCCACCACCGCTACAGCTCACACACATACACACACACACACACACACACACACACACACACACATGCATACAAACACACTCAAACGCACGAACACAAACACACACACACACACAAACACACACACACATACTAAAAATTCCTTTGATACAGAAACAGAAGTTATAAAGGATCGCAATGCTTAGCTATCACATGAAAGTGAAGTGTGAATATTTGATAAACTGTCACGGCTTATTAATCGTGACAAAACAAAGACTTTATATTCGTAGAAAAGAAAACATACAAGTCGAGTCAGAGGTGCATGTCGAAGACAAGTTATATACGCAAGGAGAGTTTAAAGGTCCTTGTATCACTCCATTCACTAACGCAAAGAGAGCATAGTTAATGGCGATATCAAAGGAGTCTCTATGTTTGTGATAAACAATGGAACTTTGATAGCCGTCAGTGTATTCAGGGTTAAGTGACAGCTAATGATATCTGTTCGTAAGAATGTCATTTTTAATGCAAGCCACTAGTTAAGTAATTACTGCTTCCAGAAGTCCCAGAGGTTTGGGTTAGTAAGAAAAATTATTCGATATTCGCCATTTTGATATTGATTATGTATGGTTACTTGTGATTCTGGGGAGTTAGTATTAGTTTAAACTAAAACTTATTGAAAATTTCTCTTCTTGCTTCAGACGTTTTCCTTCCGTAAGTATATGATTATATATGTGTATTTGTGTGTGCAAGTGTGTATGGAAGTGTATGTACATGTGTATGAATTAATATATGTTACCTGTATGTATTGCTTTTATACTACCTAACTTATTTTAATGACATATCGTGGCACTACGTCAGTATCGACGATGAGGGTTCCAGTTTGTCCGATCAATGGAACAGACTGCTCGTGAAATTAACGTGCAAGTGGCTGAGCACTCCACAGACACGTGTACCCTTAACGTAGTTCTCGGGGAGATACATTACGTTATTTGCCTTTACAGGACAAATCATGGTTTAGAATGATTTAGAATGAAGAACAGTTCATTTATATATAATGAACCTATTTACAATTAATCATAGATAAAATGCGAATTTAAAAATCAAAAATGGAGAATAAAATAAGCACACAATGAGCAGGTTAATCAGGTATTATGCTTGCGCTGCTAAAGTTTTACGTTAGATAAAGTCACAAAATAAGACAAGCATGTATGATACGAAAAGACAAAACGCAAAAACACAAACATAATGTAATTGCATAATACTGATATAGCGGGTAGTCATTTCAGACAGAGCGATGAACTTCTACAGCGATTCTCGTTGCACAATGTCAAAGATTTTTTTGAAATTCTCGAATATGACCACAAGCAGCTACTAGAACTTGAGACTAGTTTAAATGGTGCTGTAAAACATATCGTCCATTTCTTAACATTGCTGGGTCTTCTAGTATAGGTTCATTAAATTTCTTGCTGAGTGGCATTGGGATCCGTACAAAACTCCACTAGGACAAAATCCAAACTCAGTTATATTTTTGAGGGAAAAGCACAATAAGCAACCCACACCCATTTTTTAATTTGATTTACAGATTCCGATTCTGATAAAAAAATCAACATTTCAAAATTTAAATCTCACCCCACGACCACCCTCGATTTTTCACAAACATTAAATCTCACCGTCTCACCCGATTTTTTCCAAAATTTGAATCTCACCCTTGATTTTTCCGTTTCTCAGTTTTTTGCGAAAATTATTTTTGGGTTCCACATAGAAAAATCCTTCCTATTATGTGTACAAAGCCTTAAATTTGGGCGAGTAGGATAGTCGATCACTCAATTTATCAACGCCGAACTGATGAAAGGTATAGTCTACCTTGGTGGAAATTGAACTCAGAACGTAGCGACGGGAGAAATACCGTTAAACATTTCGTCCAGCGTGCTAACAATTCTGCCACCTCGCCGCCTTGAATTCCGCTTAGAAGAATGTGGGTAATATGATTCTTAAAAATCTTTTTTTCCTAAAATTTCAATTTTAAAAAAATAATAATAAAACCCCTCCCACTCTTCTCAAATTCACATTAATATTCCGGATGTTTTGAAACATTTTCGCTCATTTGTGCAGGCGTAGCTGATCTTCAGCCAGTACATGCAGTAAAAACTTGAAGGTCTCTCCACATGTTAGAAATAACAGTCAAATCTCTTAAATTTATGTTTGATTATATGTAAACAAAAACGGAAATTGCGGTTGCGAAAAACTTTTATCTTTCCAAAATGCCAATGTTTAAATATACAAAAAAAAAAAAAATACAGTCGAAAATAAATAAGTAGAATAAAATAACAGAACACAAGAGACTTTACTACCAAATGTACATGTTTATTTTTTAAATTCTAACATAAAAGGGAAGGCATTAACTTCAAATGTGCTTTTACAAGTCTAAAACATTCATCGTCAGCAGCATCATCATCACCTCCATCATCATCATCATCATCACCTCCATCATCATCATCATCATCATCATCATCATCATCATCATCATCATCATCATCATCATCATCATCATTATCACCACCACCACCATCACCGCCAAAACTGTGACCAGCAATAAAGCCACTGTTGCTACTACCAATAACAGCAAACAACTTAATTCACCGTAATCATCATTGTGATGATCAAATTGCTTAGAAACAATATTCGGCTACGTCTAGATAGTCACTCATTCTGCGAGAAATAACAGCTAAATATCCTTGAAATCTTATCACACTTTCTATAATAAAACCTACATACTGTTTACATTAATCAGACTGAGGTCCTGATCTTATTGTTGCTTTCGTTACGTTTCAGCTGTTGTACAATCCAGTCTTCTTCAGGTGTCTTGTGATTCTTCCACTTCGTCAACACGACTTCTTGATTTTTTATCTAGAAGGACTTTAAAATCCAGCCTGCCAGTTCTCGGCACTTCGCTGCCATCTTGATAATGTGCTTTTGAAATGATGGATCATTACACATACTGATCCTCAAGTCCCTCACTGTCTGTGACTCTGGGATTGCAATGCCTTCGGACATCTCAGAAATATACAATTGTAAACACCTACGCATTGGATAATAAGATATTAACTAATACTTTATATATACATAAGGTAAATAGTGAGAATGCCGTTTTCAGAATCAAAGGAATTGACTTAGGATAAAATAACAACAGTAGAGACCAACAAAGCCTAAAGGCCTGAAGCTGACATTATTTGCTACGACGAGAAACGAAAGATTATCACTGAAACAAAGGTCAACTGTTCTGCAGCTGTTTATGTCTCATCTGTAGTGTAAAGATCAACTATAATCCATCGTGAACCCTATAGGTTAAACTCTGACTTTAAATGAGATTTATTCCGTCGCTACAGGATCATTGGCTTCTGCAATATTAATAAAGATTAATCTAGAACCGTAGAAATGCTGTTTTTTCTTTCCAGTAAAGAACATGGAAGACTGATTCACATTCGCTTATCCAATTGATAACAATTATAATGGTACAGTGAGTATTTACAAATATTTCGAAAGACTGCCATTTTTTTCTGTCTCGTAAGGACACATTGCGTTCACAAAACGTGTATACGATATTGAGTGTGTGTGTGTTTGTAATTAAGCATGCATATATATATATATATATATATATAGATAGATAGATATGTGTGTGTGTGTATGTGTGTGTGTGTGTGTGTGTGTGTGTGTGTGTGTGTGTGTGTGTGTGTGTGTATACATATATATATACGTACATACATTCATGCATGCATACGTACAATCTTGTTTACATACACGCCTGCTTTGTGGTATTTAATCACAGGCCTTTACACTCTGATAGCAAATAATCTTTTATACTCTAGGCACAAGGCGGTGTGATAAGAAGCTTGCTCACCAACTACATCGTTCTGGGTTCAGTCCCACTGGGCGGCACATTCGGCAAGTGTCTTCAACTATAACCTCAGTCCGACCAAAGATTTGTTACTTGTTACGTCCCAGGAACTTATCGTTTCAGCAAAAGAATTTGGCAGTATAAGTACTAGGTTTAATAAACAAATCCGTGGTCGATTTGTTCGACTAATACTTCTCGAGTCGGCGCTCCAGCATGGCCGTAGTCAAACGACTGAAGGAAGTAAAAGGAAACGAAAGAATACATGCAACCATCCATAAATATACATGCATTCACTTACATTATATATTCTAATGTCTCTTGGAACGGCACGTATTACCCCGATCACATACGTGAGGCTACTTTTGTCTTTTATTCGTCTAAAGTTCGATAAAATAGACTATCCGTCGATTTAATCAACTAATCTTTCTTTCCAAGTTAGCAGCGTTGATATTTTTTCTCTTTTTCCATTATTTAGCTCTCAAAACTGGTCGGTTTGTTTCAAAAACTGTAGAAAGTCTCAGTAAAATAAAAAAATAAAAACGCCGCATTTGTTTTTGTTTTTCGTTTTTTTATTCAAGTTCACATCTTCCCAGAATCTGCTTTTCTTTTTATTCCTCCTTGGTCGATAAAATAAATGCCATTCATTTAATACAATGGCTGATTGAATCGACTAATGGATGATTAACTCGATTAGATCTGGCTCCCTAATATATCTTTGACCTTGAATGAATTTTTGAAATTATATTTCAAAACCCGAGTTTGAGAGATCACAGCTTCAATACTGAGGACATGTGGTAAGCATGTCTCGGTAAACAATTGCTGAACAGGGTTGATGGGCCATATGGCATAGTGGTAAAGAGCGTGGGCTACTAACCCCAAGATTCCGAGTTCGATTCCAGGCAGTGACCTGAATAATAATAATAATGATAACAACATCGAAAAATACCTTAGGAATGAGAACCCAGGTTCGAAATTTTCCCCAAGACACCTGATGAAGGTTGGAGGGTATATCAGCCGAAACGTTGTGTTAACAACAAACAAGATGAGGACAAATATCCGTCAAATGGAAATAATGTACAGGTTTTATGGGCAAAAGCAACTGGCAAGAAACACAGAGTAGACCAGGAACAAGATGGTTGGATGATATCCATGAGTTCGGTTGATCTCGCTTGAGGATCCAGCCGGGTCGAATGGAGATGGTTGTTTCTGACAGGACCCGATGGAAGGCGGCGTACTTAAGGATTCTGCACCCACGACTCTCACAGGATTAAGAAGGCGAAGAAAATGAGATGAGATGATGTTTCTAGACTTATATATCCTGGCTGTTATTTTGTTGTTATTTAGCGTCCGTTCAACTATCGTCAACCACCTTTATTATCAAAGACGTTGTAGCCATCTTTTTTTTCTCAGACAGAGTAACTAAAGTATCTTGACCTACATTATTCCAAAGGATTTCACCTGTTTGTTTTAACTCCTAATTTTAAGATCGTCAAATGTGATTTGAGGGTTATCTTGTTGAATGACTGCCATGAGGCTAAATTAATTCTTGGTTCAAGACCGTGAATGAACAGAGCGGTAGTGCATCGGTTCACATGTTAAACAGTACTTACTTCGCTTTATTTTCTTCTCTTTATCTTCACTGGATTAACTCTGCCTGTCACTTCCTTGGGAGTAATAAAATAATTCAATGAAACGTTTTTACTACAATGCAATTCTATCAAATACACTTTCTCCCTTTGGAAAATTATGTTGTTTACATATATATATATATATATATATATATATATATATATATATATTTCAATAAACAAACCCGTATTTCTATGCATAAAATAGATGATGTTAGTTCAGGCATCAAAGCCACATCTCACCTCCATTTTCAATTAACTGTTTTATTCGCAGAGCTGTATCGTTCCAACTTGCACTGCGACAGAAAAAAGGAACATTTCTAGATTAGTATTACAACCGTTACTACTACCACTGCTATTACTAAAGCTGCAGCTGTTGGAGTTTATTATGGTTTTTGTTTTGTTTTTTTTTTCATCTTTTTGTATTTTATTGCTTCTGTGAATTTGCTCTGCTTGTTGAATTTTATTACCTTTTGCTCGGAAATCGATAATGCCATTTTTTGGTCGTTCGTTTGTATTTTTTTAGCCCGCAAATTCGAAGATAAAGCTGATAAACTATTCATTTCACACTCAAATGAAAAACTAGAGTCAACCAGCAAATTTTTTTCAGCGCTTTTATTTATTTATTTTTGTAGGGTTGGCACGGTATGGAAGGGGTATATATAACTACCTGACTATTCGTAATCAGTGATATCCATCAATTTTTGATCAGCTGTATTAACTTGGAGAGTAGAGAAGAAAATCCAAATGATGACTTTCATGCCTTTCCTAAAAGTTTTAGTGATGTAAATTAGATTAAAGAAATATGAAATAGATAAGGAGTGAGAATCGAAAGTAAAGTGAACACTTTATAAGAACACGGTAAACCTATTCCAAGTCGTGAATAGGTTTAAAGTGTTTACTACATATTTCGGAGATAACTGGAAAATTATTGAAAACATATTTTAAATACAGCTTTTGTGGTAGTAGAGAGGTGATAGTTCAAATATGGTGAGAGATGATAAAAATTGTATTTGAAAGACTAGCTGGTATTATTTTCTTCAGTATTGGCGATGGTGTGGTATTTGATGGCATTTGGGTAGAGAATAGAATGAATTTAAGACTATTCGAATGGTATTGTTTTGTTGACTTTGCTCTCAAAGATGGTTATTCTAATAGTTATTGGAGCTTCATTAGAATGCGGTCTACATCAGTAACATATAGTGTACTTTACTGTAAGGTGAAGTCTACCAAGACACTAGTCGACCCAATTACTAAAGATGCAACTCTCTGATCGACGGGCAAATGGCTCTGAAAGTCTGATAACAGCGGTTGAAATAACAGAAAATGTTAATTGAATGTCAGAGTGGCAGATCGTTTGGTCTAAGAGTAAAGCTGGTAGAGTCTATTGTATGCTTAAATATCAGACATGTTTCATAATTTCTTGGCAGCCGTCTGCTACAACTAGCAACAGACGGTAGAATTAATGGTTTTGACGGTCAAGGAGTCTTAACGCTGGTGAGAAACGACAAGAACAAAAAAAATTATCGAATTTATAGAACAATTATTCTGTTGAATACAAGGATTAAGAATTTGGTAGCGGTGTTAGAGAAGACGTTGAGGCTTCTCACAGTTTATTTGACCGAACATGCGCAGACAAGAGCAACCCTGTGCATACACATACAACATCTCATCGATACATTACATATAACACGAGTAAAAAACAAAGTCTAACACCAGTAAAGTTCAAATCAATTGGGATCAATCGAAAGCTTTCGATAGGTTGGCGTTTTCGTTTCGTGAACGTTACCAAAAGGGCTTCTGATTTCGCTCCTCTCTTCAGAGAAAGAATCATTACAATATTGGAGGCATCTGTGTCGATGGTCAAGTCAAATGGCTATCGATTGAAACCATTTAGTGTCACTTGCTCTGTCCTGCAATAATGGTTTCTGTAATCTCTTCTGTATTTTTAAAGTCTACAACCATTTCTGAGGATACTTTGGGTGCTGAGAGTCACCCCGATTGAAATGTGTCAACATATGCAGACGACATTATCGAAATGTTGTCGGTCATCACAAAACTCGAGGTTGTCATCATCATCATCCTAAGGAAATATAAGGCGATGCCATGAACAAATCCTAACCAAGACAAATCGATGAGCTTGCAGATCAGCACCTTGAGAGGTAAGTCCATGATGTCTGTCTGCGTTTTTGGGCTCTGAACAGACAAACGAGATAAACTTCTTGGTATTTGAGATCTGGTTTGTTTCAGAGTTTTAGGGAAATAGGAATCAGATGAGGTTACCAGAAGGGTGACTAGGTTTACCCAGAAGTGACTTTGCGGTAGCAAATGCCTATTTCGTCTATGTAACGTAATACTATCTCACTGTCGTGCCTTTCCCCATCTTTCACCCGATAACATTGGAGTGTCTACCCTTCTATTTCTAATGGAGAGAGCACGTTCCACAGACGTTTCAATTGCTAACAACATGCTTTTCGTGGACAACTAGATAGACCGCAGCTGCAGAAATGCAAACAAGCACTGAGGCGGCGGCATCTACAGCTATTTCTCATTTTATCTCTTTCTGTGATTTCGGTTGTCTAAAATGTTTCTTCTGTTTTTTGTTTTTGTTTTTTTCCCGAAGATTAGCAAGCAGTCAGCGGATCGAGCTTTTGTGCCAGAAGAAACTATTTGAAAATGACTAAATTAAAATGGAAAAAGAGAGTATATGGTGTTTGAATTATAGGCACTAGTCCATCTGTGTCTCATCATACTGGACAATGAAACGATGACAAAAGCAACAGCACCAAAATCAAACACCAACGTCAGCAGCATCAACAGCAACGATACTAGTATAATGATGGAGAATTTTCCCTCGCTGTAAGAGCAAGGACCCAGCGTTTCCCTGAGGATACAGACTACATAACAGAAAACTATAAATTTTATATGGTGCACAAGTCGTCGAAGAAGTGAGTGCCACCAAAAGTAGAACGATATCATATCGATAAAATGATAAACTATCAGACTGTTTTATATCACTTCATATCAAAGGAAATTTGGGATTTGAAGCAAAAGGAGTTGAAGATGTACAGCAGAATACAGCAGTCGCAATATATCACAATGAGCAATGTACAACAAGTACCTCACAAGAAATCGCACAGATACTACTTAATATGAGACGACGTATTACAAAATTACCAATGGTTGGTGTGGCGTCACACAAAGGATCACAAGAAGTGGTGGCAATGGTGGAAAAAAAACCGAGAAGTCATATGGCTTGAGCTACCTCAGTACAAAACCGAACTGAGAAGTCCATGTGTTGATTACACCTGAAGATGTTTCTGCGTCAATGAGTGTGATCAAAAGGGAAGCGTGTATAGTATAAATGCTATTCGTGCAGGAGGATAGAAAACTTCAAGGATTTTTGCACTACAAGAGAGAAAATTAAATTGGTACCAACTCTTCCTGTTACTAATATCTCAATCATAGCCGCTACAAAACATACGTCAACAAGATCAACAGTTACAACAAATAGAGAAAAACCAAAAGTTATTACAGAAAATGAAATTTACGATGAAGAACCCTCCTAATGAAAACAGCATTTACACAAGCACATACATGCAAGAGCAAACTAAGGCATATACAGATATGGCCTTGAGTCCAAGACACATTTGTGTTTAGCTATTGAAAAGGTTTACATATTTTTGACAAATAGCCATTTGCGAATTTGCTACTTTTATAGGCATTACAAGATGAACTCCAAAGAAGTATCAATAAGAACAGTTCTTTGCCGTGTTCGTTTTTTCATGTCAACTCCCAGGCGTTTTTCTTTCAATTTAATTCTGGCTTTATAATTTTTAAGCACGCCGGTCTTCAGTTAAAAGTCCTTTAGTCGATTTAAAACAAGATCTGGGAGTCAAGTATCAGTAATTTTACACAAACTACAAGATAAAAATTTGGCATTTCTGTGGTTATGCACAGTTACAAGTTCAACTTCATCACCGGGTTGCAGATCAATACTGACGTGGACTTCTGTCATATGAAAGAATAGCTTCTTGCCTTCTTTTTTTTATCGACCCATAAGGTCTTCTCTTAAAAATTTCTACAGAAAATGGCTGCAGTAGTAACAGTAGTCTCCAAATTATTTTCATTCAGAAAATAGAATTAAAATTCTATTTTCTGAAATGCTGATAAAAATAACGAACAGAGACATAGCACCAAACTTAAACAATTATATTTGTATGATAGAAGACACAAAGGAGAATAATTTTGGAAATATTAATTTGAACGAGAAAAAAACATTACGAAAAGCAATGACAACATCAGTAATATTTCATATCTCGTAAATGTTGTGATTTAAAAGGAACAACTGGACTTGAGGGAACTTAAGAAGAAAAGGAGCAGCTGAAATGTTTTTGAAACGTTGAAGCGCCTTGCCTGAGGAATTAATATACGAAAAGACAACGTGAGAAATAACGCTTCTGTTTCACAAAAAATTTCCCCGAATTCGAAGCTGAAAGAAATACAGGCTGAATTTGAAGGTAAAGGAAATGTACGCCGAATTTGAAGTTGAAGGTAATACATGCCGATTTTGAAGAAAATCCACGCCGATTTTGAACTCAGAACGTAAAGACGGACGAAATGTTACTAAGCATTTTTCCAGACGTGTTAACGATTCTGCCAGCTCACCGCCTTAAATAACTTTATAAATGAAGGCATGTAAACTACTGGGTTAACCAAAAAATACTCAAAAGTAGAAAAAGAGTAAAATGTCAAGAATACTCGTGTAACTCGAACCTATATTAACTATGGCAATTAGAGGCTCTAAAAGTCAACGACAAAGAAACACATCTAACTTGCTCTCCTGTTTAGAAATTTTGTTCTTCCACGCAAATATTGTAATTTGTTTACATTTTAAGAATTTTGGCACTTCGAGAGATACAGGGTCTTAATCCAATATGCTACACCGTATTATTTATATCTTTATCTACTTCGAGTTTCATCGTTAAACATCATTTGCTTCCTATCTCTTGAACTCGGCGATATGTGGGATGTAATGGAGAATTCATAGATAGAGGACGAAAATGTTACATATTATTATTATTATCATTATTATTATTATTATTATTATTATTATTATTATTATTATTATTATTATTATTATCATTATTATTATTATTATCATTATTATTATTATTATTATTATTATTATTATTATTATTATTATTATTATTATTATCATTATTATTATTATTATTATTATTATTATTATTATCATTATTATTATTATTATTATTATTATTATTATTATTATTATTATTATATAATTCATATAGCAAAAAAATGTACGCAGAAATAATAAGTATATGATAAAGCAGACTGTATGTAAAACAAGAGAGTTATATAGAAATTAAGCATCCACTCGCGTTGATAAGGCTACCCTAGGTTTTTTATTACACTTACACTGTATTTCTTTCTTGTGTCGTTCATAGTACGAGATTCCATGATGTTCAGCAACGAACTTTGAGTCATAGTGAGCAACAGAAGATCCACATTTTCTGGAACGTTAAAATATAAAAACTTAGGAGAGTCTATCTGATGTTTGTAGTAGTATTTTGTTCGTTTATGCTGTATAAAGTGTGGTCCCAATCCTTCTCAGTTCCTACTCCGTCTGGATATTTCTTGTGTACATTGTATAAGACTCTTATTAGAGCCTTTTTTCATTATTCATGCGAATGGCTATGAATTTTTATATCTTTGTTTGGATGAGTTGGTTCCATATCATAGGATATTGGCTCTCTTCCATGAGGTATGACTTGTTCTTGAGTGGAAAGAAACCCCGCCTCTTTGCTAATGCACCCATCTCATGTTGTTATAGATTTTTGGCTTTCCTGTTGGGTCTTTTCGTTTTGTTTTTTTCTTTTTTTCATTTTTAATATTAGAATGCCTTCTTACTCCCAACGACCTCAGTCTGGTCTCCATTCTCGTAAATGAATGCTACTGCTACTCTGGACTTCCTGAACCTATACTACTAGCTGTTGTTTCTGTGGTCAATTCACCGTATATTCGCCGGTTGTGATTGGGAGATGGAGTTTGGGAGTTTCATATTTCCCCTCTGGTAATCAAGGGAGGAAATTTTATTTGCCTAATCAAGAGTTGAACGTGGTGTCTCTTTTGGAGTTTGTGTGAAGCATGTTTTTAAATGGGTTTTCCATCTAAGATTCTCTTCTGAGCATCCACTACACTATATAATTCTGGTATTGTTTTGAGAAGCCTTTAGTATTTATTTCTCCTTGAGGATCCTAGCCGAAAACATATTGCTAAGTGTTACATCAGTGCTGACCAGTGTTACATCAGTGTTGACTGTTAGCCAGACGGTGACCGCGCGGCGTTCCTTGTGTTTCTCCTTCCCAAATACAGAGGAACCAGCTTATAGGAAGATGTGTCACATACTATTTAGATTCGCGCATTCACCCCATCCTAAGTTTTAATGGGGGCACACATAGAGGCATATGTCCTCTCTCACCCACTGCAGGCTATTTCATTTGTAATATCTGCCAGGGCTGTCGATAACTCTAGCTTTTGGTTACTTGGAAAGTCCTAAATATATTACATTACTTCTTTCACCGTTTTCTAAGTCTGATTGTGAAAAACTGGCATCAATTCAGTAGATAAAATATACTCAAGCTTTCGGGCTTTCAGCAAAATGCCTCACACCGAGAGGCGTTGGCTTGAAAGTTTACACCAGAAGTAAAACTTGCCTACAAACTACATTTGTTACTTTCGTTGAGTACATATCAACTCGATCTAATTCGTTATAATTAAAACGTCTATATTTGTCTGTTAGTGCATCAACTTTTGTGTTGCATTTAAAATGTTATTCTGTTTTCAGTTTCTTTACTAGGTGAGAAATATACTATTGTGTACATTTCCAGATTTTTATTTGTGGACATATATATTATGTCGGTGATTTGAAAGATGAAAAGAAGCTTTGTCGTAAAATAAAACACAAATCATGTTTCTTTTGTCAATCTCTGCAGCGGATAACATTACGAAGTTATTTGTGTGCCAGTATTTTTTTGTTAAAATTTCATTTCATCTTTGAAGATTTTGCCATCCTTCCTTTGCCACGGAAAAGCTGCGCGTCGAATTTCACTGTAGATTTGGTTGAAGGCCTGAATCGTCCTACGCACAACTGCAGCCATTCAATGCAACACATCCGGATAAAGCATCAAAATAGGACGACAGCACAGAAGAAGGTTTCGTTAATGTAACTGACGAACCCCGCCGCCTCAAAAATTTCAGGCCTTGCGTTTGTTAGAATTATTACAGTTTGGGAAAAATACCTTGTGTTATTTGATCCATTATTCCACCTTCTGAAATCAAATCCCGCCGAGATAAACTTTGCATTTCACACCGAGGTCGACTTTTTCTTTCATCCTTTCGTGGTCGTTAAAATAAGTAACAGGAGAGTGCTGGGGTCGATTATATCGACTGATCCCTTTCCCCCAAATTGCTGGCCTTGTACTAAATTTTGAAATCGGTAGTAGTAGTAGTAGTAGTAGTAGTAGTAGTAGTAGTAGTAGTAGAAGTAGTAATAGTAGTAGTAGTAGTGCGGTGAGCTGGCAGAATCATTAAGGACGCCGGGCGAAATGCTTAAGCGGTATTTCGTCTGTCTTTACGTTCTGAGTTCAAATTCCACTGGGGTCCACTTTCATCCTTCCACTTTTCATCCTTTCGCGGTCGATAGTTTAAGTACCAGTTACACACTGGGTCGATGTATAATTCCTTCCCCAAAATCTGAGGCCTTGTGCTTCCAGTAGAAAGGATTATAATAATTAGTAGTAGTAGTAGTAGTAGTAGTAGTAGTAGTAGTAGTAGTAGTTGTTGGTGTTGTTGTTGTTGTTGTTGTTGTCGTCCTTTTTGTTGCCGTCCTTGTTGCAACAGCCTTACGACATCAAGTTATAACCCTTTTGTGTATCATTCTGTTCGACCCTCCACGGTTGAGAAATAAAAGAAATAGGAGTAGCAAGTTGGCCGCTATTCAATCGATTTTACATCTTGCGTTACAACTTGTTGCATTGTGGCAAATTCATAAATCGATATTACTGATGCAGCCAGTCGACAGAAAAAGTAGACAGTATTTAGCATATTTCCTTTTACGTTCTGAAATGAAATGCCAACGAGGGAACTCAAGCTAAAGAAGTAACTCACCTTAGCAGATGTGGAAAACTAAATCATCGATGTTTCGAAAGCCATTGAAGAAATCAAGCTTGTTGAGGAACCTTTGAGCTTTGAGTCAACGAAGTAGCTTTCACATGACCAATTGGCATCAGCGAAATAGCAGACAAATGTACTTCAGATCACTACATACCATCTTAAAGATCGTTAAACAGGCGTTGGAGTGGCTGTGTGATAAGTAGCTTGTTTACGATCCACATGGTTCCTGGTTCAGTCCCACTGCGTGGCACCTTGGGCAAGAGCCTTCTACTATAGCCTCGGGTCGAACAAAGCCTTGTGAGTGGATTTGGTAGACGGAAACTGAAAGAAGCCCGTCGTATATATGTATATATATATATGTGTGTGTGTGTGTGTGTGTGTGTGTGTGTGTGTGTGTGTGTGTGTGTGTGTGTGAGTGTGTGTGTGTGTTTGTGTGTCTGTGTTTGTCCCCCCAACATCGCTTGACAACCGATGCTGGTGTGTTTATGTCCCCGTAACTTAGCGGTTCGGCAAAAGAGACCGATAGAATAAGTACTAGGCTTACAAAGAATAAGTCCTGGGGTCGATTTGTTCGACTAAAGGCGGTGCTCCAGCATGGCCACAGTCAAATGACTGAAACAAGTAAAAGAGTAAAAGAGTAATATAATCTGTAGATGCACTTTTCCCTAAAATGCCTTATTTCCGGCGTACACGTCGAAGTTTACAGACCAAAATGTAGGTGTACTAAAATGTTAGGTCAACTTATATATCAAGACGATTTTTGAGGACTAAGAATTCCTTGTGGAATGTGGCAAGGTTAGGACATTTGATTGTTTACACTACGTGTTTGCATTATATAAAACATTAAATTGTATACCTTGAAATACGCATGCCATGGAAGAGTTTACCCGATGTGAGTTGATTTGGGACTAAAAAACAACAATCAATACAATCATATTTTCTATTGAAACAAGGACAAAATGATCGAGTTTAAATAATGATTTACCGGGCAGATAATGAAGATAGCAATATCGGCTACTTGAAAAAAGTTGACTTCATATAATGTGTTGTTTAAACTCTGATATCTTGCTTTTCTCTCATTATGTCGCTTCTCAAGTTAGCTAACCTCTTGACATGTTTAACTATTAATATGTTGCGGCTTCTTCGCACATATCAGAATATATATTTGTTCCTTACTTTTCATTAGTTTCTGCTAGTCATAATTAGGCGTCACTGTTCTTATGACATGTCATCCATCTCTGTATTGAATAGTTCGTAATTTATAAAATAAGATGTCTTCAGTAGCTACTTCATATTTTTTATCGATTTTTCTTTAGAGAATAGAGGAAGGCCGATATATTATAGAGGAAATAACATTTTAATTGTTAACCCTTTTTGCATGAACTTTTTATCATGTGTTGCATCTATAATATTGGTTTTAAATTTTGGCGCATGACCAGCAAATTCAAGGGAGTAAGAAAGTAGATTATATTGACCCTAGTGCTCAGCTGGTACTTAATCTATCAACTCCAAAAGTATGAAGGGCAAAGTCGACCTCGGTGAAGTTTTCACTAAAAACATAAAGACAGACGAAATGCCGCAAAGCACTTTTACTCGGTGTGCTAACGATTCTTATTTCTTTATTGCCCACAAAAGGCTAAACATAGAGGGGACAAACAAGGATAGACAAAGGGATTAAGTCGATTACATCGACCCCAGTGCGTAACTGGTACTTATTTAATCGGCTCAGAAGGGATGAAAGGCTAAGTCGACCTCGGTGGAATTTGAACTCAGAACGTAGCGGCATTTCACCCGGCGTGCTAACGATTCTGCCAACTCACCGCCTTCGGTGTGCTAACGATTCTACCAGCACGCCGCCTTTGTTGTATGTATAATATTAGAGCATATCCGTGCATTTTCAAGACAATATAGCACTACAGCTTCTTACAGATTTTGTCAACTTCATATTGTAGCATGTATTTATAACCGGGTAACGTAGGTTAATATAAATTTATGAGCTCAAGCATCACTGTGAGGCTAAGAAGTTCGATTAGCAGTCAAATTATTGCAGGGTCAATCGCACTTTACAGCAAATTGCGCCAATGACTTCTACAATAGCCTCGGCTTTACCAGTATATTCGCAGTGGAATTTGGTAGACGAGCACTGTGTGGAAATCCGCTACATCTGTGTGCTTGTGTATGTATGTGCGTATGTATAAGTGTATGTGCCTTTCGGTATATGTAGTTGTCATTGGTCCGTGTCAAATGATCCAGATGATCACAAATAGCAACATAAAATTAACCATGGACACAGCGTAGAACTGCTGACAGGATACAACTGACAAACACCTTAGCCCCTGCTCTGATGCTTCATTCACGATACATTTTCTGGCGTTTCTGTTGTTGTTGCTGATGTTGTTATTGTGGTTGTTGCATATGGTGACATGGACTTTATTTTAAATAATGTCTTATACCAAAGAAGGTATTAGTTTTATTAGTTTTGCCATCTTGTTATGATTCCCTCTGTGCAACGCGATTGTCATCACAACTTACCCTTAAAAAGATGTATTAAGGAAAAAAAAAAAATATATATATATATATATATATATATATATTTTGAAAAGACTGCATCGATAAAGTCAACTAAAACTACTTCAATATACTTTTTCATATAAACTTTTATGACATGAATACAGGGAAAACGAATACAAAAAGATACAATTGACGGTTAGTATGAAATATTGCTTCAAAGAAGATGAAAAAAAGAGATATCAACACCAAACGGAAGCTGATATTGAAAACGATTTGTGATAAGATCATATGAGATTTCTCATTGCACACTGACCATATAATGGAGGAATATATTTCGCTGTATCACATAGTAAAGTCAAAGTTAGAGAAACAGAAAAAAATGGAAAATATCTGTATTTAGCCAATGAAGATTGACAATTCAGGGAATTGTGAATTAATGTTGCTGTATTGTCATAGGAGCGCTACCAACAAAACCAAAGATATTGTTTAGAATATTGAATGACACTTGGATTTGAGGAACAAAGGATAGAGATTCAAGAAGCTGGAATTTTTCTGTTCGCTAGAAATTTTTGAAATTTCAGGAAGCTAGTATTATCCAAAACTCATAATATGAATTCATTACGGCTAATCTAAAACTAATTGTATTATTGATAATAATAGAAGGGTGTTCAGCTGGCAAAATTCTCAACACACCCAAACAACTTCTCAGTGTTATTTTCGTCCGTCTTTATGTTCTGAGTTCAAATTCCGCCGGTCTCGACTTTGTCTTTCGTCCTTTCGTTAACACTGGAGTCGATGTAACTGACCTATGCCCTTCCCTAAAATTTTAGACCTTGTGATTAAAGAAGAGGTTCTGTGCCTAAACTGTTGCACACCAACCATAACCTAGTTTATATTTCTTCTTTTAAATACTTATACTTTTGGATAGGATATTGTGTTTTACTTTCCATTTATCTAAGCTATCGAATTTAGCCCGAACGCCCAGTATCTCCTCTATTAGATATTGAACAATATAGACATAGTTTCCAGTGTATCGTAGCGCTAGCAATGTCACGCACACACACACACACACACATATACACACACACGTGTGTGTCTATTTGTATGAATGTATGCTTTGTATAGTTATGTATGTGTATGTATTGTCATAATAATTGTGATGATTTGGGTAAAAATTGGTTTTAAATTAATTTTAATTAATTAATCATGTATCTAAGCTACATAATTATAGAAATAATGATGTTTATTGTTAATGAGACAGCCGTTGAGCACAATTAAATTATGAACTATATGTGGAAGGTGTATCTATTGTTTTGAATGTATGTATGTGCGTATACACACACATATATACACATATTCACACACATATATATACACTTATATATATATA
>NC_142932.1:28840722-28843222 GCF_046866305.1 Octopus bimaculoides
TGGTAAAAGATTAATGGGGGAGTCTAGCGACTGAATATCTTCAAAAGTAAAAATAGGTGGCGTATAAAAAAATACTTTGTTTACAAAAGTTTATTTCCTTCCTATTTAAAAGGAAGATCATACGCAAAAACAAAATAAAAAATGCAAGCCATATATTTATATATATACAAATATATGATGGAGATATTCATACCACATGTATTAGATTATTTCCACAATATCGATATATTGTTATTCTTTCCTTTCATGTTTGAATACAGAGTATTAGATAATAGCCTAAAAGGAAAATAAGTGCGTAATCATTGAGAAGCCTTTGAAAGAACGGAATAT
Organism: Octopus bimaculoides; assembly: GCF_046866305.1. NCBI lineage: Eukaryota > Metazoa > Mollusca > Cephalopoda > Octopoda > Octopodidae > Octopus > Octopus bimaculoides. The sequence goes on from NC_142932.1 coordinate 28,841,053, forward strand.
AAACTGGTGCTTTGCGTTACGGAACTTTCAATTTGCTTTATGAAATTGATTGATAGCATAATGTCACCAGCTGATATATATATATATATATATATATATATATATATATATATATATATATATAGGGAGAATTCCCGAAAAAACAACAGACGAAGACGGGTTGTGCAAACAACAAATGGATGTATTGGTATAACTTTCGGGAATAGAGAAAGTCTTTAACGTTTCGAGCCACGAGGGGCTGCGTGCACATAAACATTTACACGTCAATACCACCAGCACTCTCTTACACACGCGCACCTTCATTTTGGGATCACTACTACTTTGTTATCTCCCCTTCTTCTTAACTCTCCTGTGTGACCCTTCTGTCCGGCATTCGCCATGATTGATCGCTAACCACTACACACATTTTTTTCTCTCGTTGCTCCTTTCTGTGTTACTTTCTGTCGAAGAGCGTAGGCTCGAAACGTTAAAGACTTTTCCAATTCCCGAGCGTTATACTAATCCATCTGTTTGTTTTCTACACCACCTGTCTTTGTCTGTTGTTTTCTTTTTGTGAATTCTCCTTATATATATATATATATATATATATATATATAAAAGATAATAAGAGTGAAAAAACTACAGAAGGCTTGTGTTACATGGTTAAAGTATATATTTAAATTATGTCAGAAAAATGTTATAAAATTTTTTTGGTATATAAACATTGTATTTTGGAGAAATAACCGGTTTCGTGCTGTCTTTTCAAATTTATCTCCAGTGTGCAACAAAGAGTTCTATATAGGGGGAGGTAATTAGGGATTTCTTCCGGTATAAGGGAGGTAATCGAAATGCAGGAGGTGGTAGATTTTGATTAATTTACCCTGGTTTGGTTTAGAAGGAACAGTATATTAGGTTTAGTTCTATATTTTTTTCCTTCTCATTGGGATATTGGGTTTCCTTATTTAAATGTGTTAGCACCCGATATAGAACTCTTTTTTGCACACTGGAGTGAACACATGTTACAATGAAGTAGAGAAATTTGAAAAGACAACACGAAACCGGTTATTTCTCCAAAATATAATGTTTATATACCAAAAAAATTTTATAACATTTTTCTGACATAATTTAAATATATACTTTAATCATGTAACACAAGCCTTCTGTAGTTTTTTCACTCTTATTATCTTTTATACATCCAACCACGTGCTTTCATATACCAACTTTCTCACACATATGTATATATATATATATACATATATATATATATATATATATATATATATATATATATATATATATATATATATATATATATATATATATATATATATATATATATATATATATATATATATATATATATATATATATATATATATATATATATATATATATATATATGTATGCTTGTGTGATGGCGTGTGCTTATGGATAGTTTTAATGAAGATTCTTAGATTCACATTCAGAAATGAAAATGGAAGAAAATGAATACAAATATATAGTTAATCGGTGTAAGTAATAAATAGATAAGTTTTGAAGCAAGAACATTTTTTACTCTTTTAGTTTTATGCTCCTGCTATTGTTATTTAAAGTGCGTTTATCATTTTATACAATTTATCATTTTATATATCATTTTAGCAAATTCTATTAATCCAGTTGTTATTGGCTTTATAATTTATTATTTTTCGTTTGAAAGTCTAAATCATACTTTGTTTACAATATGTTCGGAGACTTTTATGGAAAGTAAAACACCTGTACTTTATGTAGAGGCTGACAATAGGTAGAGAGAGAAAGAAATTTTATTCGATTGTCTTCACTGTCGCCTACCATCGATGTCGGCTGCCATCCTTGTTGCTATCAATTTTCTTGGTTTTCGATTTTTATATTAGATTTCACTTTATCCAAGATCAATCGTGGTAATACAATAAAAAATAATGCAATAGTTCGTATGAAAACCAAAAGATTGCTTCTGGTGCTTTGTGCATGAAAATTATAAACATTTTGAGTTAAAAATTCAGAAAAAGACAACGTATCATTGTTGTTCTCGTTTTATTATGTATCTATGTGAATAGTGAACTTATGAATAACGCATTTCTAAAGCTTGGTCTCTTTGAAACTATGGACTCTCTGAAGCTTTAAATATTATTTTTGAAAATATATGATTGTACTTGGACGCTTCCTTCGATGCGTT
>NC_142932.1:28848222-28888736 GCF_046866305.1 Octopus bimaculoides
CAAGCTAGATTTACTGGTAATAGCAACCAAATCGCATCAAAAATCCTGAAAGCAAGCTAGGCGTTGAGAAGGCTCCTGGCCAAAATTGTGCAGGACAGACATTCGCCTCTCCACCAAGCCGGAAGTCGACAATTCTGTTGCGTTCCCATCACTCCAGTATGGATGTAAAACGTGGACAGTGTATCACAGAATCAGCGTAACAATAACAGTGCCTATCGAATTACGTGTACAACCTACCCGACAGACTGCTACACAGTTTCCAGGCGCAGGAGTGGCTGTGTGGCAAGTAGCTTGCTTACCAACCACATGGTTCCGGGTTCATTCCCACTGCGTGGCACTTTGGGCAAGTGTTTTCTACTATAGCCTCGGGCCGACCAAAGCCTTGTGAGTGGATTTGGTAGATGGAAACTGAAAGAAGCCCGTCGTATATATGGAAGTATGTATATGTATGTGTGTGTATATGTTTGTATGTCAGTGTTTTCCCCCACCCCCCACCACCATCACTTGACAACCTATGCTGGTGTGTTTATATCCCCGTAACTTAGCGGTTCGGCAAAAAAGACCGATACAATAAGTACTAGGCTTACAAAGAAAAAGTCCTGGGGTCGATTTGCTTGACTACAGGTGGTGCTCCAGCATGGCCGCAGTCAAATGACTGAAACAAGTAAGAGAGTAAAAAGAGTACATTGAGTACAAACCAACTACAGGTATGAATCGATTCGAGGCCAAAGAAAATGACTTTTGCCCAAAATGCCCTGCTGTGAAATCGAACCCAGCACCTTGTAGTTTGAAGGCGAATTTCTTAACCAATCTATAATGCATCTATGGTTTCATTAGTAAAACAGTTTCTTTTCTATAAGATGAAAACGACGCAACTGGTTCTTCATGACTCTTAGCCCGGTGCAACGTAATTGTATCAATCAAAGACGGCGGGAAACGAGTCATCCGCAGTGTTTGACAACCACGTTATTCATCACTGTAGTATTTGACTTGCATGCTGTTTATTAACTCAAGTACTCGAAAGTTACTCTACTTATCAATACTAAAGGGAACCCAGTGTCATAGAAAAGAACACGTTGGGAGCTACAGTTGATGACAGTGATTTCACAACATTCACAGCTTAATGTGGCGAGCTGGTTGAAGCGTTAGCACGCCGGGCGAAATGCTTTGCGGTATTTCGTCTGCCGCTACGTTCTGAGTTTATATTCCGCCGAGGTAGACATTGCCTTTCATCCTTTCGGGGTCGATTAAATAAGTACCAGTTACGCACCGGGGTCGATATAATCGACTTAATCCGTTTGTTTGACCTTGTTTGTCCCCTCTGTGTGTAGCCCGTGGTGGGAAATAAAGAAATGAGAAACGCTAGCTCACCGGGTGAAATGCTTAGCAGTATTTCGTCTGTCTTTACGTTCTGAGTTCAAATTCCCTCGAGATCGCCTTTGCCTTTCATTTTTTCAGGGTCGATAAATTGAGTACCAGTTACACACTGGAGTCGGTGTAGTCGACTTAATCCTTTTGTCTGTGCTTGTTAGTCCTCTCTATGTTTGTCCTCTCAATTGCCCTTGTGGGCATCAAAGACATAAATATTCATAACTTCTTAAGGCGGTAATCTGGCAGAAACGGTAGCATGCCGGGCTTAGCGGTATTTCGTCTATCTTTACGTTCTGAGTTCAAATTCCGCCGAGGTCTACTTTGCTTTTCATCCTTTCGGGGTTGATAAATTAAATATCAGTTGTGTACTGTGGTCGATCTACTCGACTGGCCCCTCCCACAAAATTTCGGTCCTTTTGCCTAGTGTAGAAAAGAATATTCTCAGGTTTTTCTTTTTATTTTACACGTGACCAAAAGGCGGTGAGCTGGCAGAATCCTTAGCACGCCAGACGAAAACATGCTTAGCTGCATTTCGTCCATTTTTACGTTTTGAGTTCAAATTCCGCCTATGTCCATTTTGCCTTTCATCCTTTCGGGGTCGATGAAATAAGTGCTAGTTTTCCACTGTGGTCGATGTAAGCAACTAGCTCTCTCCACCACATTCCAGGCCTTGTGCTTTGAATGAGAAGGAGATTTATGAGTTGCCAAGTCAAGATAGTTGTTTAAATTATATTTGTAGATGAGTCAATTATACTTTAAGCTGTATAAACTATTTAGCTGATCGAAGTTAATTCAAATTATTTATTATTGATGCAAAGTTCTGCTTGAGGTTCACTTGCTTTTTCTTTCTTTAACATAATTAACAACATAGTCGACCTCAACAGAATTTGAACTCAGAACGCAGCGAATCGGCAACACTTTCCCTATGACATTCGACATTTTATTCGATGTTCTAATGACCCAGCCAGTTCAGTGCCTCTAACCCATTTATGCATATGGTTTAAAATTTGATTCAATAATTAATTGGATTTAAATAAAACAAAAATGATATTCATAAAAACATTAATATGCGGATGATTAAACATTAATATTAAGGATTCACGTAAAGTTAATATGTGAACAGAATTTAAACTGAAATAAATTGTAAAATTTTTTGGTACCTGTTTTGCAGACACAATGGCGCATTTATGAGTTAGATGCAGCGAAATAGCAGTATAAGAGCGTTGGACAGAATGCCTGGCGGCATTTCTTCAAATCACGAAAAAGCTAATCCAGTGTAGAAGCTCGGACAATGAGTCATCAAAGATAGAGTCATTACATAGGAAGAAGATGGCTTATACTATTTGGCTTGTTACTAGATGTTCATGGTTTCAAATCCAGCTAGAACTATTTTCAAATATCACTGAGGTCAAATTCACCTATAAGTTTCAAATACCGCAACGGTCAAGTTTAACTTCAAAGTTGACCACTGAGCTCCCATTTGCCTTTCATGCTTTCTGATTTAATAAATACAGTAATAGTTAAACTTAATGTGTTTATCTTGGCGAAATTGTTAAAGGGCTGAGAGAGATATCATGATATATGATCCGGCTCGTTGTTTTCAATTCAAATCCACCTCCCAGTGCTGGCCTCTTCGTGACGGTAAAATGGGCCCTTCAGGATCCGAATAACGGTGTTAGATCTCCAATTTATGAGTGTCGCCTCCATAAAATGAACGGAGACTTCAGAAAGAGTGATAACCGGTGAGACTGAACTAAATCGATGTTCAATAATTCATTCAACCTTTGATGTGGTTGAATAACAAGTCCCAATCACGTAATATTTACAGTACAGTACGAGACTACCGTTCCTGAGTCATCATTTTACCCTTGTACGCCAATTCGTTTCAAGGTTACCCATTTGCATCTAAGTGGACAGGAGCAACGTGGTGTGAACTTGTTTAGCTCAAGAACACGGCACTCAGCCGGTTTGGGAATCTAAATTAAGAGCTCTCGATCAACACACCAAACACTAGGTCATACATCTTCACACATTATCGGATGGCCGTTCAGTCTTGCGTTCCTCCGTTCTTTGACAGGTTTTGTTTTTCGTCCCACAGGATATCTAATAAAGCGCCCTTCTCAATAAGTAAGTTTACTAGGGTTACCAGTTTAGTCACCGATAACCTGACCACACGACAGCTTGTACTCGATTATATATTATCAGTACAGCTAATCGACAGACTCGGTTTAGAGATCCTGCGGTGGCCATGATCACATATTCCCCTTTTTATTATATAATGGTGACTTAAGTTGTTTGACTGCATCTATATTAACTCTTTTATCTTTTGTTAAATTCAGTCATTGGACTGCGGCCATGCTGGAGTACCGCCTTGAAGACTTTAGTCAAAAAATTACCATGGCACTTAATTTATCGATGTCTTTTTGCCGAACCGCTAAGTTACAGGCATGGAAGCAAACACCGGTTGTCAAGCACAGAAGCACACACACACACACACACACACGCACAAAAAAAAAATATATATATATGTATGTATACACACGAATAGATATTTATATACACATATGTATATATATGTGTGTAAATATATTCCTTTCTCTCTATCTCTCTGTCTCTCTCTCTCTCTCTCTGTATATATATATATATATATATATATATATATACCATGGGCTTCTTTCAGTTTCCTTCAGCCAAATCCTCCCACGGCTTGGGGCTTTAGCAGAAGGCACTTGAGCAAAAGAAGGTGCAGGCTGAACCGAACCCATGTGGCTGGGAAGCAAGTGTCTTTCCATACATATTATTTCTCCTTTTTGTTTTTTTTCTTTCCTATTTTTTTGTTTTATCTTTTGTTTTTAGTATTCTTTTACTGGACACATAGCAAAAACGTTCAATTGACTTGAGCCGATATCACCATATTCATTTTGCTTGCTATAGATCTCTCCATGTTGTTGTTGGCACTCCGTCACTTACGACGTCGAGAGTTCCAGTTGATCCGATCAACGGAACAGCCTGCTCGTGAAATTAACGTGCAAGTGGCTGACCACTCCACAGACACGTGTACCCTTAACGTAGTTCTCGGGGAGATTCAGCGTGACACAGTGTGACAAGGCTGGCCCTTTGAATTACAGGCACAACAGAAAGAGGAAGTAAGAGTGAGAGAAAGTTGTGGTGAAAGAGTACAGCATGGTTCGCCACCATCCCCTGCCGGAGCCTCGTGGAGCTTTAGGTGTTTTCGCTCAATAAACACTCACAACGCCCGGTCTGGGAATCGAAACCGCGATCCTATGACCGCGAGTCCGCTGCCCTAACCACTGGGCCATTGCGCCTCCACAGACCTCTCTATATTGAGATGGTAACAACAAAATTAGGAATGACCTTACTTTCAATGAAACCGAATGTCAATAAGCTCCCATGTTGCCTTCGTTGAAGACAGAATGTAAATAAAATTACTGTATTTTTGTGAGCGAGTAAATTTGTTGACGTTGTCCTTATTGCTGTCGCTCGGCTCTTGTACCGGCCTTGATCAAATAGACCTATGACGAAAAGCGTTTCCGCCATGACCATCACGTCGTTTAGCTTCAGACATAGTGTCATCTGGGCAATATATTTTAATCCCAAACTACACTGTTGCTGTTTCATTATTTTTCTTTTGTTCTTTTTTACTAATTAATCAAGGACTTCTACATAATCCACGAGAACCTTAAAGTGTGTTCGGGGAAGATTTGGCTGATATTTCGAAACGGCTGAAGGACAGTATAGGTTGTCTAGTTGACTTGCAATCCATAGAGTTAGTTAGTGTATAACATATAGCAGGCGACTACGATAGTTTAAGCTATTTTATTTTTTACCAGATGTCACTGAGAAGCCCGTGAGCAGCAGTTTGTGTTTTTTTTTTTTGGTTTCTTTTTGCTATTTCGTGAAAGCATTTTTTTGTTTTTTTGTTATTGCTATATTCTCGATCTTATTATCTACAAATAGGTATAAAAATTGTAGTGGTTGTATTTGTTGTTAATGTCGTAAATGCTGTTTAGCTCCCGGCAGTTTCGGATCTAAAAATTTAATAAACGATCAACTGCATACCAGCAGTGAACAATGCCATCTTTGAAACGACATTTTTTAGCAGTGTATCTAGGATATTATATATGCCCTCCAATTCCTTTCCTTTTGGTGTTTTTTTTTATTTTCCTTTGTGGTGAGTTTGCATGTATGCATGAACAGAGTAAAATATAATACGAGGGAGGCTGTGTTGCTATTTCTAACACAATGTGTGATCACGTAAACGCTCTCTCATTGGTTGGATTATTCTGCTATTGTTTCCTCACATTTTCAAAAGTAGTGTGGTTAATAATGTAAAAATCACATTATTTTTATCTTCCATTTTTCTCCGTCATTCTCGTTGATATTGTTGGTGTTTTAAATTTTATTTTATTTTATCTTAATCACTTTTCACCATCTTAAATTTGAGTTTTTAGTTATTTATTGTCAATCTTCTTTTCGATCTTTTTCTTTTCTGTTTTTTTTTGCATCATATTATATTTCTATTCGATTATCATCATCATCATCATCATCATCATCATCATCATCATTATTATTATTATTATTATTATTATTATTATTATTATTATTATTATTATTATTATTATTACTTTTTAATTAACAAAAATAACTGTATTATTCCAAGCTGGTTGTGGACTGCAAAACGAAATGAGACATGGAAACATGGAGGTAATGTATTATTGTGTATCCACTGAAGATGCTTCGTTTGCTTTCATTATTATTATTATTATTATTATTATTATTATTATTATTATTATTATTATTATTATTATTATTATTATTATTATTATTATCAAAGGTCTCAGTTTGTTATTTCTGTCTAAAATTGCTACTGTATTTATTCATTTGTACCTTTGTTTCTTTTTTTATTTTTATTTTTATTTTAAAATGCATTCGCAGCATCGATGCCTTCGTTGATGTGCAGTTAGAAAAAAAAAGTACTTCCCAGAAAACAAAGCAAATATATCAGCAGGCAGTAGTAGTAGTAGAAGTAGTAGTAGTAGTAGTAGTAGTAGTAGTAGTAGTAGTAGTAGTAGTAGTAGTAGTGGTGGTGATGGACGTGGTAGTAGTAGTGGTGGTGGTGATGGACGTGGTAGTAGTAGTAGTAGTAGTAGTAGTAGTAGTAGTAGTAGTAGTAGTGGTGGTGGTGGTGGTGATAGACGTGGTAATAGTAGTCGTGGTGGCTGTAGTAGTGGTGGTAGTGGCTGCTGTGTTTGCGTTGGGTGTAGTAGAAGCATATATAAATATATTTACATATAAACGTATATTTCATACGTATACATATACATTTCTGCACACACACACACACTTGTATATATGTATTATGTATGTATGTATGTATGCATGTATGTATGTATGTATGTATGTATGTATGTATGTATGTATGTATGTATGTATAAGCCTTAATCCAAAATGGATGGCCTTGTATCGTTGATAGAAATCATTAAAGCGCTGCTGTATGCCATTGCTTTTTGTACTTCCTAATATGCTTCGTGCTTGACCGAATGGTTAAGAAGTTTGACTTAATCCCTTGTTTGTCCCCTCTATGTTTAGCCCCTTGTGGGCAATAAAGAAATATATATTCAAGGAGATTTTTTCAACAGAAGAAACCAAAATTGCATACACAGTTAACATGTTCTCAGCAACACACTGCATACACTAAACCAGTGTTCTCCAAAGCATTGCGGATAACTCTACGATGCGACGCGGCAATGATTTATGTGGGTGTAAAGTGGAGAGCTGGCAGAATTGTTAGCACGCTGGGGAAATGCTTAGCGGTATTTCGTCCATCTTTACCTCTTGCGTTCAAATTCCGCCGAGGTCGAATTTCCTCTTTTCTTTTCGGGGTCGGAAGACTGGTCACAATTCAATAGACTTTACCCCCGCCCCTCAATTTTTTTTGTTCTTGTGCAAAAATTTGAAACCGATTCGTGCCCATTGTCATTCTGAAACATTTGGGGTTACCGAGAAAGTAAATAACTCGGTGAGATGTGAACGTTAAACTACATTCCAGATGTTAAATGATTAAAAATTTGTTTAGTGAATAATGACTGGCAAAATAGCGCCCTAGAGGCCGTAAAAAAGAAGCAAAACAAGATAAAAGTCTACAAATACAAAACGTTTAATCTAACACACTGTAACAACCTAAAACTTTTCTAATATTGGGAAGCCAATCAATTATGAGAAAGCAAAATATAACAAAAAAATTGAAACAGAAACAAGGACGAAACTACTTGATTGAGATGGTGATCGCTTAACATGCAGTGGACAAGAGCCAGTCGGAAGACACCTCTAGTTAGATTTGTTCAGAGTAAACTACTGACAACAGGTGGCGAACCACCGCTGAGAGTAGATAGATGGCAGTTAGAGACGCTCTCCTTAGTAGGACGCGATTTTGAAAAATTTATCCTGCAGCGGTCTTTGCAGGACACGATTCGACACTCGTTCGTGTCCTCCTCGTCTTACTCTTCCTTTTCCTTCTCCTCCTTACATGATTCCATTGCACACCACACACACACACACACGCGCGCACACACATATAAAGTACATACATATACACGCCCACACATATATACATATTTACAGCGATATCAACGCATGCATGTATATAGATACAGAGATACATCTCTATAAACACATGCATACATACATATGTATATATATATATATATATATATATATATATATATATATTGTGTGTGTGTGTGTACATGTCTGTATATCTACACACGTGACTGCTGAAACACATATATCCACATACATTTTGCCTCGGATACACACACATATCTAAATGGATGTATATCTGTGTATTGACAATAACTGTACTACATGGTATGTGAATATTTTTGTTTGAGTATGCGTTTATATGTCTCTACTCTCTCTGTCTCCCCCCTCTCTCTCTCCTTCTCTTTCCTACACATACACATATATACACACATATAACCATATACATAGTTATTTAAATACATATACACATGAAGAACCTCAGCACACAAATTCGTGCGTACTTGCACATAAATAGTTATACGCAAGTGGTATGCGAATATATAAGTGTGTATATGTGTATCTGTTATGTGTGTGCGTGTGTGTGTGTTTATACGTGTTTGTTTTTACTCTCTGTCTTTCTCATATACACAAATCTATATGAACATATATACATACTTAACTTTAAACATAGTAATACAAATAGAATCACATATACAGATCTACATAAACGCACATAAAAATTAATGCATACAAACCGACACAAACGCATTCATACAATCGTTCATAGATACAAACGTCCATGTACACACAACCATTCTAAATACATGAAGGCCGTTGGACAATATACGAAAACGCAATAGAGAAATACTTGACATATGTAACCAGCGGAAGTCATCTCCGTGTTGCAGCTTTGAGCAACCATTTATTTCATCGATTGTCATTTCAAGTGGAACGAAAAATTGAGCAAGTAGCCATGATTTCTGTTGACTAAAAACTGTCAACTTTTGCTTCAGGCACCCAACTACTGAATGGATCGTCTATTGAAGCGAACATTCGAATTACTTTGCACAACTTTTCAATTTATCGACGTTTTTCATGATGGCACAATGTACAAATGTTTAGCAAAAAGAAAGAAAGAAAATATAAAAGAAGTGCAAAAAGACAAAACAAAAACGAAGAAAAACATTTTAAAATGTGAGAGATAGAGAGTAAAAGAGAGATAGAATGCGTGAATGAGAGAGAGAGAGAGAGCGAGAGCGTGTGTGAAAAATAGAGAAAGTCAAGATGAGAAAGGAATGACTTCCATGCTAAACACACAAAAACGTAATAAATTATTACCCCTTTTACGAAGGCCAATGTATGTAAAATGGTTGGCTAAATTTGATAGTTGTTGAAAATAGTTATTAATATTGGTATCATGTAACAACACCGTCACACCGGGTCTCTCTCCCTCTCTTTTCTGTGTATGCATGTGTGTGTGTGTGTGTGTATGCACATTTGCCCCTCTCTCGTACACATATGCTTACACAGATAAATATGTACTCACTTATATGATAGCTGTACAAACACGCTCAAACATATTTACATACACACATATATATTTACATATATGCACACTTGCAAGCTAGCGATACACACACACACACACACACACACACACACACACACACACACACACATATATATATATATATCCTCAGTTGCTTTCTAATTTTCTCCCCTATTTCTCTGTTCGTCTCTATATATACCTGAGTATACATATTTGAGTATGTGTCCACATACACCTGTGGTTATCTATTTATCTATCTATTCATCTATCTATAGATATCTATCTATCTACCTATCTATTTATCTATATATCTATCCACCTGCATATATATGTGTGTTTGTGTGCGTGTGCGAAATTTTTATATATGCTTATCTTTATAAATATATTTCTGTAAAACACATCCATATACATACCTTACACACATACACACACACATGTACGCACGCACGCACACACACACGTACACATATGTGTGTGTGTGTATCTCACATATATATATATATATGTATATATTATATACATACACACACAAGCTCATGAGTATCTAATATATATATATATATATATATATATATATATATATATATATATATATATATATATATATTATATGCACACACACACACACACTCATATATACGTACACACACGTATCTTTGTTCTTACCTGCAACTTCTGATATTCAATACTGACTAAAGGGATACAAAAGTAATATGGAAATAATTTGCTATAAATTCCCGATCAAATTATTTGACACTATTTTTCATAGTATATCCCACAGGAAGCAGCTTCCATTATTTCTCTATTATCAATGTTTTCCCATAATAACCATTATTTTTGCATTATATCGAAACAACGTTCATTTTCCCCTTTATTCTTCTTTTATGCAATCTTTCAAGTTATTATCCCCACTCTGTATGCTTTGCTTCACGTTTCTCTCTTTGTTTGTTGTTTTTTTTTTTGTCTTCGTTTAACACTTTTCCGTTATTTTTTATTATCATATTTATTATTATTGCTTTCAAATCCCGCTGTGGTGAGCTTTGCTTTTTATCCTTCCGAGGTTGATGAAATATAGAGCCAGTCAAGTACTAGCCTCGATGTCATTGACTATGCCGCCTCCTCCGAAATTTCAAGCCTTGTGCCTGTATTAGAAACAATTTCAGAGAAGAAGGCGCAGGTAGACAGAATGGTTTGATCGTCGGAGAAAATGCCTTGCTTATTTAGGAAAATGCCATGCGGAATTTATCCTGCTCTTTAACTTTCTGAGTTCAGATCTTACCAAGGTCATCCATTCAAAGGGAGTAAAATACAGTACTGGTATTCGATTATTTTGCTCCCCAAAATTTTAGGCCTTGTCCCTGTTAATAAAATAAAGTATCTGCCAAATATTTTGGCGGATATTGACTAAAAACTTTCCTTCAAAATTTCTGGATCTGTCAAATCAGAAACCAATACTAGCACATATTTAAGGCGATGATATGGTAGAATCGTTAGCAAGCTGGGCAAAAAAAGCTTCGCGGCATTTCGTCCGTCTTTACGTTCTGAGTTCAAATTCCGCCGACGTTGACTTTGCCTTTCATCCTTACAGAGTCGATAAAATGAATACCAGTTAAGCACTGGGGTCGGTAAAATCGACATGCCCCTTCCCAGAAATTGCTGGCCTTGTGCCGAAATTTGAAATCAATAGTAGCACGTATTAATTACTGTTGTACCAACGGCAATGAAATGGCTGAATTATTAGGACATCAGGCAAAGTACCTTGCGATGTTTTTTCAGTCACTCACGTTGTGGTTTCAAACTCCACCGAAGCCAAATTTGCTCTTCGTTATTCATAATCATCATCAACCCCTGGACACTACCGTCTCGATCCAAGGACTCATAAGTTCGCTTACCTGGTTTTCATGCATATTAGTGACCGAGATCACAGGAATATTTCCTCTGAATAGAACCCTAGTGCGTCGCAGGAGAGTGAACTGGGGCAACGTGATATGAAGGGTTTTACTCAAAAACAGGAATCGAAATCACCATCTGGAGATTGTGAGTGCAACACCCTAACCACCAGCCTACGTGTCTTCATTTTCGGTCTTCGAACGTTGATAGCATAAAGTACCACACCAGTCATTTACTGTGGTCAATATAAGTGACTGCTTTCTCCACCCCACCCTAATCGACCAAAACTAAACTGACTTTGTGTTTTTGATAGAAATAACCACCATTATATGATTAAATAGTCATACTGGCTCATGATATTATATCTTTAGATTCGCAGTGTAACTAGACCCAGGAGGTGTTTTTCGGTTACTTGGAATGAGGATCTAACTGACCGGTTTATCATTATTATTATTTCAGATTCCGTCAGCCTCTCCTCCAAACTACCGGTAACAGTAGATGAAAGTTACTTTGATGCAAACAACGTAACTAGCGATGATTTTCACACCTCATTTACATGATAGTACAAGACTCGACCCGACAATAACTACTGAGGTACCACTGCACCGTAGCTTATGAATAAATAATTATACGTACTAAGTATACAGTTATGTGTGTCAGTAATTTTGTGTGTGTGTTTCTTCCTGCTGAATCTTAAACCTGTTGTTTACGATGATAAAGTTATCGTAGCTACGACAGATATTTAAAATACGCCGTTATCACGTACAGAACCAAACTTCATTTGACAAAAGAATTTATTTTTATGAATTTCCATTGTCACCTAAATTCGTCTATGGCGACGAAGTGTCTCGAAATATGAGCAGTTGAGGAAAATCGGATTTCTTCCGCTTCTTGCTTCTCACTGGTGTAGCTTAGAAAACTAACATAAATCTCCTAGAAAAAAAATATGCGTCCAGTTATCGGCCAATTGCCGGCAGTTACTGCCCTGCTGTGAGTCAACTCACTTGAAAACTCTGTCCGCATTAAACTAACAAGTTCGCTGCACATGTAAGACAAATCACCAAATTTAAGCTTTGCTGCACATCCTTTCAAACTAAACATGAAGTAAACAAACTAACACAACCTATATAAACTTTTCATATCAAGGGTTAACCAAAAGTATTAAAATACTTCAACTTATATTCTTCATTTTTATTAAATAATCTATATTGTAAACTTTCTGTCAAGGAATATTTTGTTTCCAAGTAACGCGTCTCAACATGAAGAACAACGCCTCTATGCGCTCATTGTAACTGCTAGAAATGCAAACAAGTCACCTTCAAATTACACTTTACTGTCTTGAGGTACGAGTATGTCGCGGTGATTAAAATATTCTTTTCATAAGAGCATAATCTCGGGTTATGCAGCCTGTCGGAGGGAACGGCTCCGTTTTTGCCAGAGACACATAATCCGTTGCCGGTTTAATTAACACTACTTGATTCACGAGTGTTCTGACGTAGTCCACATTGTTGCTAGAAATGGCAATCAAATCTTTCTCAGTTGGTAAGGTCTCCAGTTTGAGGATAAATTCTTCCCTTCTTCCTTCCAAGCATGGAGACCCTTAGAGGGGTCACAGGCATTGCCCCACTTCCTCTGACCGACCACTTTAAAAATTAAAGGGATTCATTGGAGGAATATATTGACATGGTTACAACGTGAACTTGGATTCTGCTTAGACAATGGTCAGTTCAGTCATGGCTGACTTGGGGTTAAACAACAACAACGTCATTTATGTCGAAAAACAAAGGAGCATTTACGTGGTCATTCTGTCTGCTAGAAATATCAGCCAAATTACCCTATCTTAATAGTGGAAAATTACAAAGGATAATGTAATCTCTGAAATGCAGTGGTTATGACGGAACGTGTTTTTTTTTCATCACATATCTGTTTAATTAGGGACAACATGAAGTTAAACGACAAGAACATGAACCACACGAGGTAACCCTTATTTGGTCACTCAAACTGCGAGAAATAGCAGCTGAATCTCTCTGAAATTACATACTTCTTTAAAACGAGGCAAGAAGACGAAAAAGGATTGGATGGTGTAAGCAATAATGTCTTTGATTATACGTGTGCTTGATTATGGCCTACCTGGGATTAAGAACAAAAGCAACATCATCGTCATCATCATCTTCATCGTCCTCGACTTTGTTTCTAAGAAGTTAGAACATTTTTTTATCTCTATCTGAATCTACTAAGGCGGAGATGGATTTAAAACAGCGGCTTCTACATTAAATACAAACTGACAAGTTTTTTAATGTAGATCAGTATATCTTAGAATTTCTGTAATCATTTCTGGCCCCCAAAGCTTTCTTCAAATTCAGCTGGTTTACTCTAAGAGTACTCCGTCATCTTTTGTTTCTTTTCAAAGGAAGGAAAACTAACGCTTAATGTAGGCAAACTCAAACCGGTCTTGCTCTTTCATTTTGAAGGGATCCATTGTAAATGTCTAGCTTAAAGATACGTTGATGTGTTCAGGAATGTACATACAAAAGCTGCTTTCTGTTTTAGTCATTTACGGTAAGGCCATGCTCTTACGACATATGATTCATTGTTGTTGCTGTCGCCATTTTATATCTTTATAAATAATTTTCGAAAATTTATTTAGATATCATCGTAGTAGTTGATATTTTCATTAAACCTCATTTTCACAACCAAACCTAAACAGATTGCCAACAATATCATCATCAGCAGCAGCAGCAGCAGCAGCAGCAGCAGCAGTAGCAGCAGTATAGCATCGTGGACGTCGTCATGTATTATATCAATTGATCCACCACCTAAAGCTGACAGGTGGCTGTCATTCACTTTGTCATTGCTATTATTCTCATCGGTACCTTCATCATCATCACTGTCGTCATCATCATTATCATCATTTTTCTATTTGGCAATTTCTGTTAGCCCTGCTGACATTTTCTTCAACTTAAATATCACTACACAATGCTGAGTTTCAATTACAGCAATACGATATTCAGTTACAACATTATCATACAACAACAAGTATTGAAGATTTGAAGATTTAAAGTTCCTCCGTAATTTTATCACATACATTGATATACAGATGTGTTCGAGAATCCAACGATCTGAATGTTGAAGTAGATGTACTATTGTATCATTTCTCTTTCACCTATGTCCATTTATCACGTGTATTGTGTCATAAATTATTGCGATCAACTAGCTATGAAGTTAATCAACTATAGTGTATGTAGTTAATTATTTTACAGATCTGTGTACAGAAACGCAAAATATAAACCTCTTGTTTTCTGCATGACATCGTTATGATTCTCGTTGTTCACTGTGCATGTGGTGATTTATTATGTGTCGGCAGGAAGTCGGCATTGTTGTTAGAAATGACAAACAAATCTCCCACAGTTTGTGAGGTCTTCAATCTAAAGATAACTTCCCCTCATCCCTCCGAGAATAGAGACCCTTAAATGTTTCATAGGCATTGTCCATTCTCTGACTGAGCTATTTACAAAATAAACTTCAACGAGTTCAGTGGATCAAAAACAAGGTGACTTGTTCACAACGTTTATTCTGTTGTTCATATCGAACGCAACGGCCAATTATTTATTTGCTGGAGTTATAAACAAGAGCCACTAACTTTCGAATAATTCTTTACTCCGGGACGTCTTCGGCTGACGAGACTCAACGACTCCGAAACACTGGATATCCAAGAGTCTCCTTACGCTAATGAACTGAGCTGTGTTATAAACACTTTTTTCTCAAAGAAGTTTTCCTATGAAGAAACACAACAGCGACTAGCATATTCACGTTCGAAACTGCGGGTATGCGTATAGAATAAGTATACAAATCATCGTTCTGTATTTTGTCTTCGAATATAATGATAACGTTGAAATGTTTGATAGTCAGGAAGAAACGATAACAATAATCACGAGAAAGGCGAAAAAGGTAAACTAAAAACAGGACATAGAATAACTGCAAAGGCTATACTGAATGAAAGTAGACAAAGAAAGGATACTAACGGATGAAGTAGAGTCTGGGCTTGAGATTAAAGGTTTCAATGCTGTCCCATCAAAAACATACTTTGGTAATTAGGTTTTCTACCACCACTTACATTTTCTCTCATTGCACGAAACCGAAACCTTCAGGAATGCTATAAAAGTTCTTCAGCTGCAGCCAATACCTAAATATTCCATACCCATTCTCTTGTGGTTATGTTGTGGGTGGAAATAAATCATTTGACCTTCCGAGTTGTTTAACAGTTGTAACCACTCTGCTTAGTCACCCACCGGTTGCCTTATTGTTCTGTCATTGATTCCAGTAACACGCTGTACTATGTATTGGTAGACTGGCATCAAATCAGATTGCTGGGAGACACAAATTTTGGTTGAGATTCTAAGTGACTTACTGTGACATCTTGCCACCATTGTACTGTTCTGTAAGCTTCTAGCCATATTTCCCAAAGCAATAATCATAATAAAAAACATCCTTGAGTGGAGATAATGGAAGAAGAGAAATAAACGACTTGTGTTCGTTCCTAATGTGTGATAATTGTTTAATTGAAGTCTACATTCGTCTCATGTCAGGAACACTTAAATTGTAACGCAATCTTGAAGTGATAATGTATTTATTATGCATGTAGGAGTGCGTGTAGTGGGGTGTAGATGTTTGTATTAGTGTTTGCTTACGATGTCATACAAAAACATAAAAGTGTTCAGTACACGCCTGTATTTGAAGTACTTAGACTCTAAGTAGTACGTATGTGTAGGTTTGAGCATGCATGTGTATGTCAGTATGTAGGTAAGATAACAAATTGTTGAAGGTGTTTGCTTTGTGCCGCTAGACTTGGCGAATTTATTCGTAAGTGAAGTGGAATGGAAGAAATTTTGGACAATGGCTTAATGCTATAAACACCGTCAGACGTCAAAATTTTGCAAACATTCATTGTCATCTCAAACATTCACACTTGTCACAATATAATATCAATATTTCCTCTCATATTTCCAAATGTTATTTAATTATCGATATCTCACTGTCATCGTCGCCATTCAAATATTGACAAAGCTACTTGTGTTTTTACAAATGTGTTTATGCATATATTCATTTGATTTTGTATGTTCATATTTAAGGATGCGATATATGTCAACATACGGAGGATTCACAGACATCAGTATACTCCTCGGTATCTCATTAGGGAGTTACAAATTATTGTGAACCCAAGATATTCGATAACAGTTTGGCGGCAATAATTGCCGAAATGATAAAAGCCGTTAATAAAAATTGCTTTTGGGATTCCGCACCGAATTTTCCGTAAGGACTTTAATGCTTTTGCAAGGCACTTAACAGAATACTGAAGTTACTTGCCCATAGCTAGGAATTATCTTAAACAAGCGTTGAATAATCACTCGTCGATTTTAATTCGTTCGCTATTTACAACGATAAACTAGCGAGCCAATCCTATAGCTTGATCTACGAGAAATAGCAGCCAAATCTCTCAATTCGTATCTCTCAAAGACACATTAGAAAATAAAATCTCCGAAACACTATATTTGAAAAGAAGGATGCCTCAGAGTCTACGGGATGGCCACAACATGATTGTTTCAGTTGATAGAAATAGCAGCCAGATTGCCTTCAAGCTTCATCCTGTAATGTTAATAATTTATGAATTTACTGAATAACAAAATATAATAATTCAGAAAATAGTATACTGGATTATCACAACTGGAACGCCTATGAGTGGAAAACTAACTGCCACAGAAAATTCATGGGAGTTGAACAGCATAACATAATGCAGTTAAAGAATGTAGCATGGAAAGAAAATCGGAGATAGCTCAGAAATAACAGAATTACTTCGATGGGTAAGTGCAACCCGAACAACACATTCGTACAATTATAAAGAGATAAGACAAATCATCAAAAATCGGAAGTGCCTCTATTATCCTTCATCACTGCCAAAAATTCTTCCGAGCACAATCTACACCTCCTAGAAAGTGTGTTCTATGGTTGTGCGTGCCTCACAAGTGCCCAAGATATTTCATAGTTGATGTTATCTGTTTCTAGTTTCCACAGGAAGTCCGCCAGTGATGTTGTATGTCTCTTAGTTGCTTTCTTAAAGCTTGAGATATAGTTGCGGTACCGAGTCTTTGTAGCACTGCACTAAATGTCTTGTCTACTATAGACAAAAGACCTGAAATTTGGCTGCGGATGAGGAAACTAATCGATTAAATTGACCCCCAGTGTTCAACTGGTACTTATTTTATCGACCTCGAAAGGATGAAATGTAAAGTCGACCTCGGTAGAATTTGACATCAGAACGTAAAGGCGAACGAAATGCAGCTCCCTGCTTTATCCATACGAAATAGCGACAACATTCATCTAGTACAGAGTTACAACATTCCACACGTGACCATCAATTGACACCACAGCAGACTAGAAACGAAAGAACCCAAAATAATCTCAGAAATATCTAATTCAGTTAATGTACCTCCCGTTTTGCTATTATTATTTTACATCGTGACACTGAAGCTAAGCCTCCACAGTACAACCTTGGACTGGGTGTCTGGGTCTGAATATCTAAGTTTTCCTAGTTGTGATAATCTCCGTCTCGAATTTATAAATGTAGGCCAAAACAGTGCAGATATATTTAAAAGGGAGTCCAACTAATTACGCGACCGATTGAGGGACTCTCCACCGGACTTTACTCCCTAGTTTTGTTTGTAGCGCATAAGAATGGCGGACCTAAGGAACCCAAATGCGACTTCCCCTTCTCGGCCTCGTTTGTTTGGTCAAACAGGAATGCAGAAAAATGAGTATGGTGCCCGTTTGCTGCAAGAATTGCTAGAAAGGTATGAAGCCGAACATCAGACCGCCTCGAGGGTTCCACTTTTGGTTTATTATAAGGATTCCTTCTCACACTAACCTTGTGTAGAGTCAGGCAGGATCCCATATCAGATGCTGTCAGCCGAAACTGAGCGCGAGACTTGTGTTAGAGCCGTCCTGGGGTGACGTGTCATTACATCAGCCACTGTACACCAGTTAAACAGCCAACAAAAGTTTAGACATACAGTCATGCGAGATTAACAGCTTCAAACAAGTTTATAAGAATTAAAATGTATTCATAATTCTGTTTCTATTATATCAGAGGTGACACAAAGGTGAAACTTTATGTTCAACACAGACCTCGAATCCCAAAGGTAATACTGATAAGAAAAAAAAAAACAGGCCAAACCCGTCATAACATACATAAAACACGTATCTAGTACAGAGATACCACAAACGGTATATAGACGTTAATAAAAGACAGCCTACTAGAAAAGTGATTAACTGTTCTGATACCAACCCGCATGAGACCGCCATTGTGTTTATGATACAAACTTTCTGTTTTAAACTGATCTAAATTATAAACTTTCATCAAAATTTCCCGTTAATTTATGCTCCAAACACTATATTTTGCATATGGCCATCAATCGGAAATTAATGGATAACCATTGATTCCAGTTCTGAACAGATATCTTTATTTTAGCAGCTCCAGATGAAGAACAAACAAGGCTAACTTCGGCAGAGTTTGAACTGAGAACGTTTAGAACCGGAACAAATATTGCAAAGTATTCTTCCAATGCTCCATCGCATCTCCAGCTCGCCACCTTAAAACCAGCTCAATTAAAATACTGCTATTGGTTGTTGAAATTTAATTTAAACAAAGGCAGTGTACTCAAAAGAAATAAGGTAACGATAAAGTTAAATAAATGACACGAAAAACATGACGGGGAAGCATTTACGATGTGCTACAAATAACAGCCTACTATATCTAGCACCTTGACCTGCTTGAAATAGGAACTGCATTTCTCTCAAGTCACATCCTATCATCCTAAGAAGATATGGGTATATAAGAATAATGAATCACTGATATAAAAACGACATGGTAGCTATGATTGGAACGTCTTTTATGGTTGGAACGTCTCTTCTAACAGGGTTGACCTGAGAATAACAACAACCTTAACTTAATAAATAACAGATTTCGGTTTCAGCCTAACCAAACGTCTCAAATTGAATCAACTAGGTGGGAAGTTTGGGGCTCTACAACGTTGCTCGACCTGTAAAAAATAGCAACCAGATCCTCCTAAAATCGCGCCCTTTGTCTTGAAAAAACATGTTTGTACATATTAAGAGATGGAGTGGTCATGGCTGGGACAACTTTGATATCATGGACCTATTGACATGGGCAAACAAAAAGAGCAAAACTAACAAGTTTTCCACCAGGTTACAAACTCTACCTACAACTTAACATACAAATATCACCGAGGTAAACCTTCATATTTTGAACACAGCTTGTTACAAATACAATATTGTTGGACCTTGATGAAAGTGGGCCCCTTAGTAGTGTGAAAAGAATGTAGTAGGAGCACACAAAATCTTACAAGTAACACAGAAATTCACAAGTGAGAGTTGAGGTGTTCTTCCTTCAAAAACATTCTCGTTTTTTTTTAATAACGAATTGCGTGAATCGTCCATTGTTTAGGTTAGTAATCGTAATAATATGGGGACACGTGCTGTAACAGCGATTCACTGCATCCACCATTTGTTGGTGATTCCTTAATAATCCTAGCGCATCAGACCTCTGAACCACCCAGTCGATAATCCACCAACCCGTGGTCTGATTGCGAACTCGTTCCTGATGAGGATTTTACGAGGTCAGAAAGCAAATCCGACCTCAACCTCGCTTAGTTGCCTGTTACGACACGCCGGTCCCCACACAGAATAGTGTTTAGGTTAGCTCAGTATCTTATTGTATAATTTTTGCTATATCTCAGACTCTAACCTTCCTGACAAATGCTAAAACACAAGAAATTACACAAGAGCATCTAAATTAAACACAACCCAAATCAGCCCAGTACTATCAAGCTATCAACATTACCCCCTTTTTACTAGTCATTACCATTTGATCGATACAACGAGCGACTTTACTCTTTTACTGGTTTGGTCATTTTAATGCGGCCATTCTGGAGCACCGCCTTGGTTAAAAATATCCAAACTTTGCTTCGAAGGTCTACTTATTATCTTCATAACATCTCATACCTTTAAAAAAATCTCAGAGGTGGAACCACTTTAACTGGAAACAGAAGGTTCGGAGAATTAAATAACACCAGACTCGACTAAGATAAGTACTACAATAATTGTATTCCGAAGGGCCGTGAGCTGGCAGAATCGTTGAGACGCCGGGTGAAATGCTTAGCGGTATTTCGTCTGTCTTTACGTTCTGAGTTCAAATTCCGCCGAGGTCGACTTTCCCTTTCATCCTTTCAGGGTCAATTAAATAAGTACCAGTTACGCACTGGGGTCGATGTAATCGACTTAATCTCTTTCATTGTCTGTCCTTGTTTGTCCCCTCTACGTTTAACCCCTCGTGGGCAATAAAGAAATAAATAATTGTATTGCGAATTCCACCGCCACAAAAAGAAATCATATCCCGCAAAAGAATATAAAAAGATACGACCTAATTAAATAAGCAGCCTGATTGAAATCAGGGACAACATCAAACAAAATACGCAATCATCACACACAACAGAAATAAAACTCGGCACCAATTAACGAAGTAAGAAAGTAGTGATGAAAAATATAGAAAAAGGAAACATTTTGCCAACATTTTGTATCCAGCAAAAACAACAAAAGAACATTAAAAGCACCATAGGAAGTCATTAGCTGCACCATTAACTCTGACAATTTCTACGCCAATGATACATCATAATAACAACGTTAAGGTAACATACACAACACACCGACAGCAAACTGCCCACTTCCAAAAATATTTCTCGAAAATTATTCATTGAAGACCCCGCTCAATGAGGATAACAATACAAACTCAAAATGGGTACCCACCATGTGGATTCTCCCTTAAATCTCTTCTTTGTATTGGAATCAAGAAAAGCAATATCGAAATTCATAATCTGAAAAATCTCAGGAACTGACAAAATCATAAATATAGAATCAAAATAAATAGGTTCTGAAAGAATTACTGCACTCAAATACCAAAAAAAAGTATTAAATCGATATAGGCACAGGAGTGGCTGTGTGGAAGAAGCTTGCCTCCTAACCATATGCTTCCGGGGTTCAGTCCCACTGCGGGGCACCTTGGGCAAGTGTTTTCTACTATAGACTCGGGCCTACTAAAGCTTTCTGAGTGGATTTGGTAGAAGGAAACTAAAAGAAGCCCGTCATACACACACACACACACACACACACACACATATATATATATATATATATATATATATATATATATATATATATATATATATATATATATATATATATATATATATATATATATATATATATATATATATATATATATACATATATATATATATATATATGTGTGTGTGTGTGTGTGTGTGTGTGTGTGTGTGTGTGTATAGTGAATTCAAAAAAGAAAAACGACGAAAAAAACAGCAAAAAACAACGCGTGGACGTGATACAGATATTGTGATACTGGACGCTCAGAGACAGGCAGGCAGACAGACAGGTAGGTGTGTGGGTGGATGGATGGATGGATGGATGGATGGATGGATGGATGGATATAATTAGCTTCTCTCAGTTTCCATCTAGCAATTGACGTTCGTCGGCTAGGGTCTATAGTAGAAGACATTTGTCCAAGGAGCTGCGCAGTGATATTGGTCCTAAGATGACATTGTTAGAAAGCAAGCTTTTCAACCACACAGCCACGCCTGCACCCGCCCGGGAATCGAACCCAGACCACCTACGTATAAGGCCAGCATTCTACCACTATTTTTTCTAAATGTTTTATTTTAAAATGTATTTGTTGTTTCGTAAATCTTCCATACGAATGCTCCAAGCATAATTTTCATTGAACTCCAAACGTCCACGAAATGTAAAAGCTTAAGAATCAGTGTCTTAATATCTTAAAAACAAAAAGGAGTTAATGAATAATGTATGTTACCCTTGATGTAATATGTTGAAAATAAGACTGGTTGGTCAAGGCTGGAACGCTCTTGATGATAGGTATGCTTGTCCAGTGCTTACTTATTTATTTAATCCCTTCTCTTCCAACAGAACAGAAGCCATCTACAGCCTTTCTTAACTCTTCTAGACGCTGAGGCCTCTCCCAGGTTTTATTGGTCTTGAATGCAATCAATATTTCTGTAACCAGTTCCATTGTGTCTTAAAAACAAGAAAGACTCAATGAATACAATATTTCAGAACAAGACGTGTTGGTCAAAGTTGGAACGTCTTTGATAATAAGTATGCTTGTTCTATGCTTACTTACTCGAGCTCTTCGCTCCCTATGGTACAGAAGCCATGGACAACTTTTCCCCAATGTTCTCGATTCCGGACCGAAAGGCTTTCTCTTTCGGATTTTGATGGTTTTGAATTATCATGGATGATTCTATAAATTTGTTGTTTGTTTTGTTTGTATTTTTTTTCTAGGTGGGGATTTTTACCTCTAGAAAAACATGATCCATAATAATCTGGCCACTTTCATTTCATCTATCGAACATGAGAAGCCCTATCAGGAGTAGTACTCCACTGGCGTAGCTCTCAGTGTCATAGAGGCACACAAGACCATCTCACCGCAACAAGGAGTGGACCTTGTGGTAGTTGTTACGTTATTACCTGAGGTTAAACAAAAGCAACAACAACAACGTGAAGAATAATAAAGTCTTAACTACCACGATTTAAGCGGCTTAACTACTTCATGAGATGACACAAATCACCAATCTCTCTCATTTTATTGTTTCTACATCTTATCGATTCGGCCTGCTGCAACCATCTACATTATTTCAATATTTATTACTATGTATGTGTATCATTGTATAATACATGTTATTCTAGATGCATTATGTGAGAAGAAAAGACGTGTTTGTCAAAGCTGGAACGTCGTTGATTGCAGGTACATTTGATTAGTACTTAACTGTGGTTTAACAACAACAAGCAAATCAATAACGTCTGAAAATCTCAGTATAAGCGGGTTGACTTCTTGGCGAGAAGACACGAACCACCGATCTCTATCATGTTGTTCAGTTCGGCATAGTTCGCGTTGTTTCGGCTGTATACGTAATCTGTATATCGCTATATGCGTGTTTGTAGTCTTATTGTCTTGATAAATTTGATCGTCAAAAGGCAGTGACTTTTTAACTGTACTGTTTAAGATGAGTTTCAAATATTTTTCTTCTCCTTTCAGTATCTGTTCATAAAGCTTATGAGATTTACTGTAACGCCGCAAGTTAATATAGTCTGTCAAGATTTCTTTAGCGTTTTCAGTATTTGAATCTATCTGTCCCTTTTATCTTATTGCGAGTCTTTCTGTGATATCCCGTCTAGCTTAGGCAATGTTATATATCTCGTTCGGCTATATTATATGATATATAATATCAGGTTAAAGGTTAAAGTTCATGATATACGGATACGGCTGACTGTGTTGTTATAATACAAACATTTATAAGCATACATCACGCATATATTCAAACATACATATACATACATATATATATATATCTATATATATATATATATATATATATATATATATATATATATATATATATAAAGTGTAGTATATTGCCACTTAAGTGTGGCTGACCCCTAGGGGTGGATGTTACTGTTGCTTTTAGCCCCAGGAGGACATCTCCTCCAGCTGGCTTATCGACACACGACTGTGTCCTGTTTGCCAAGGGAGTTATCCCTCTCACCACGACCAGCAGCACGAACGTATCCGGATTTCAGGGTTATTTCCCTTCTTCGGCGTTCGACAGCTGATGACCTTGGTGAGAGAGAAAAACCTGGCAAAATCTTATATCTTCTTTTCCAGTGACATTCTTCACTGATATTGAAAAGGTGAAAACAAGCAATGTTAATTCTCTAAATGAAGTATTAACAGTAACTGCACGATAAAGTGTAGTATATTGCCACTTAAGTGTGGCTGACCCCTAGGGGTGGATGTTACTGTTGCTTTTAGCCCCAGGAGGACATCTCCTCCAGCTGGCTTATCGACACACGACTGTGTCCTGTTTGCCAAGGGAGTTATCCCTCTCACCACGACCAGCAGCACGAACGTATCCGGATTTCAGGGTTATTTCCCTTCTTCGGCGTTCGACAGCTGATGACCTTGGTGAGAGAGAAAAACCTGGCAAAATCTTATATCTTCTTTTCCAGTGACATTCTTCACTGATATTGAAAAGGTGAAAACAAGCAATGTTAATTCTCTAAATGAAGTATTAACAGTAACTGCACGATAAAGTGTAGTATATTGCCACTTAAGTGTGGCTGACCCCTAGGGGTGGATGTTACTGTTGCTTTTAGCCCCAGGAGGACATCTCCTCCAGCTGGCTTATCGACACACGACTGTGTCCTGTTTGCCAAGGGAGTTATCCCTCTCACCACGACCAGCAGCACGAACGTATCCGGATTTCAGGGTTATTTCCCTTCTTCGGCGTTCGACAGCTGATGACCTTGGTGAGAGAGAAAAACCTGGCAAAATCTTATATCTTCTTTTCCAGTGACATTCTTCACTGATATTGAAAAGGTGAAAACAAGCAATGTTAATTCTCTAAATGAAGTATTAACAGTAACTGCACGATAAAGTGTAGTATATTGCCACTTAAGTGTGGCTGACCCCTAGGGGTGGATGTTACTGTTGCTTTTAGCCCCAGGAGGACATCTCCTCCAGCTGGCTTATCGACACACGACTGTGTCCTGTTTGCCAAGGGAGTTATCCCTCTCACCACGACCAGCAGCACGAACGTATCCGGATTTCAGGGTTATTTCCCTTCTTCGGCGTTCGACAGCTGATGACCTTGGTGAGAGAGAAAAACCTGGCAAAATCTTATATCTTCTTTTCCAGTGACATTCTTCACTGATATTGAAAAGGTGAAAACAAGCAATGTTAATTCTCTAAATGAAGTATTAACAGTAACTGCACGATAAAGTGTAGTATATTGCCACTTAAGTGTGGCTGACCCCTAGGGGTGGATGTTACTGTTGCTTTTAGCCCCAGGAGGACATCTCCTCCAGCTGGCTTATCGACACACGCCGAAGAAGGGAAATAACCCTGAAATCCGGATACGTTCGTGCTGCTGGTCGTGGTGAGAGGGATAACTCCCTTGGCAAACAGGACACAGTCGTGTGTCGATAAGCCAGCTGGAGGAGATGTCCTCCTGGGGCTAAAAGCAACAGTAACATCCACCCCTAGGGGTCAGCCACACTTAAGTGGCAATATACTACACTTTATCGTGCAGTTACTGTTAATACTTCATTTAGAGAATTAACATTGCTTGTTTTCACCTTTTCAATATCAGTGAAGAATGTCACTGGAAAAGAAGATATAAGATTTTGCCAGGTTTTTCTCTCTCACCAAGGTCATCAGCTGTCGAACGCCGAAGAAGGGAAATAACCCTGAAATCCGGATACGTTCGTGCTGCTGGTCGTGGTGAGAGGGATAACTCCCTTGGCAAACAGGACACAGTCGTGTGTCGATAAGCCAGCTGGAGGAGATGTCCTCCTGGGGCTAAAAGCAACAGTAACATCCACCCCTAGGGGTCAGCCACACTTAAGTGGCAATATACTACACTTTATCGTGCAGTTACTGTTAATACTTCATTTAGAGAATTAACATTATATATATATATATATATATATATATATATATATATATAAATATATATACACACACTCACTCAGACACACAACTAGATAAAGAGTGTTCAAACATACCCTAAACATTTGAATGGATAGGAAAGTTCATACAGAGAGTTCTTGTATATATGCATATATATATTAAATGTGTGATGCTTGCATGTGTGTGTTCGTGTGTGTTCGCGTATATACACACACAGATAGATAAATAGATAGATCGATACATACATACATACATATATATATATATATATATATATATATATATATATATATATATATATACATACAGACAGACATAGGTAGGTAGATAGATAGATAGATAGAGAGATAGATAGATAGATAGATGCATGTGTCAGTGGTCTTTATGTGAGTATATGTGTATGTATACGGGTTAAGTTTATATATGCAGTAGTATATATGTGCTTCTGCGTTTGTACATATGCGTGTATGTGAATTTTGTATGAGTATGTGTATGCGTATATGTGTATGTGTTGTGTGTGTATGTGTGTACATTCGAATGCGTTTACCAAACATATACAATAAATTATTCAAATGAAATTACCACTAGGAGGCGTTGGAAAGAAAAGAAAAGTAACACATACAACATTCACCAAACTAGAATTTAAAGAATGACTTTCAATTCTTAATTCAATAACGAAATCATGGAGAATAGCATTTAGATTTAGTTATTAAACCCTTTTCTAGCGCTATACTCTTTCAAATTGCTTCATAATGGTGAAAGTTTATTTTTGTTTTCATTCATTTTGCTGCCGTTTTCTTCTTCTTCGTCGTTCTCTCCTTCTTAATCCTCTTTTTTCCTCCTCCTCATTCTTATCATCTTTCTTTTTTTTTTCTCTGAATTTATTCTTTTGTTTTCAGTTTCTTGGTTCTGAATAACCATCAGGTTACTGTAAAAGATGGCGCCTGTCTTTAAACTCTTTCGTTTCTTCTTCTTCTTCTTCTTCTTCTTCTTCTTCTTCTTCTTCTTTTGTCTTCTTGAGTTTCTTCGTCATTTTCTTTTCCGCTGTCGTTTCCGTCATTATCCCCTCCCTTTTCTTCTTCTTCTTCTTCTTCTTCTTCTTCTTCTTCTTCTTCTTCTTCTTCTTCTTCTTCTTCTTCTTCTTCGTCGTCGTCGTTGTCGCCGTCGTCATCGTCTTCCAATTCTTATTCTTATTCTTCAGCCTCTACTTATTCTTCATCATTTCCATTTTCTTTTTCCGTCCTCATCATCATCATCATCATCATCACCTTCACATTTTTCTTCTTAATCTTACTCTTCTTCTCCTGCTGCTGCTTCCTCTCCATCGTAATCCTTTCTGCCTCTTCCTCTACTTTTTCTTCTTCTTCTTCTCCTCCTCCTCCCCTCCTTCACTTTCTTCTTCTTCCTCCTCTTTTCTTCTACCTCCTATTCTTATTCTTATCCTTGTGCTTCCACTTATTCATCTCCATCATTTACTTTTCACCATCATCACTCTCATTATCTTCCTCTTAACTTCTTCTTCATCATCTCCTTCCTTCTCCTCCTCCTCCACCTTCTCCTCTACCTCCTCCTCCACCTCCTCCTCCTCTCTCTCTCTACGACTCATTTTTTCGTTTTCTTCGCACTCTTCTTCTTCTCCTTCTTCTTTTTTCTTCTTCTTGTATTCCATCTTTATTTTTACAGCCTTTTACTGAGAAAGAAATAAGTCTTCTTTTATAAATCTTTCCGCAGTTTTAATCAACCTTCGCCTCTTTTGAAATTTCTTCTCATCTGTTCAATGCACGAATGGCAAAAAGTCCGTCCAATAAATTCCTGAACGAACAAACCACTCACCTCCACCACATTCTATACGTTACAAGTGAACCATATCAGACGTTTGAAAACTGAACACGATTTTCTGCCCTCGCTTCTTTCTTCCTCTTCTACTTCTTCTTCTCCTTCTTCTTCTTCTTCTTCGTTCTTCTTCTGTTTCTTGTTCTTCTTCATCATCGTCATCGTCATCATCATCATCATCATCATCATCATTTCTTATTTCATTTCTTTCTTCTGCCTGTTATTATTATTATTATTATTATTATTATTATTATTATTATTATTATTATTATTATTGTTATTATTTGGGAGTTTTTCTTCTATTTCTTTACCTTTCTCTCCTTAATATATGTGTTTCTCTACGTGTCTCTCCTACTTCATACACACAAACACACACACACACACACACACACACACATATGCTATATTAGATATCAGACATATATATACATATATATCTCTTATAAATATGCACTAACACATAAGCACACACCTAACTCACATAAGCATATGCATACGCACACACACACACACACACACACACACACACACACATATATATATATATACACACACACACACACACATGCATATATACAGGCTTTTCTATACATATGTACACACATATATATATATACATGCATATACGCACACAAACACACACACATATATATATGCATACATACATGTATGTGTGTATGTATATATGTATGTATGTATGTATGTATAGCCCTGTTCTTTGCGTATATTTGCATGCGTGTGTATTAGCGTTTATTAGCGTTTCTTGTAGTAGATTTGTGTACGTTCCGTCCTTTTTATATAAGATTCCGATTTTTACGTTGTTGTTTTGTTTTGTTTTTTTTGGTTTTGGTTTTTGTCCTATTTTCTTGTCTTTGCTTTTTTTTCTTTTTCTTTCTTTCTTTCTTTCTTTCTTTTCATACTTTTATTATTTCTACTCAATTAATTGCTGCAGACGTTTCTTTTCAAAGAAAGAAATGAAAGGAAGTAAAAGAAAGGAGAAAGAAAACGGAAAGAAAAGAGGGACGGAAGAAGACTGTGAGAGAGAGACGGGGTGGGGGGGGGGGGGAGTTTAGAGGGGGTAGAGGAATGAATGCAAAGAAGGATCTCTTGTGTATTATGACAACATGATAAATTAAATGTCAATATAGCCACAAACAAACATTAGTGTTTGCTGGTCGCCGTTGATATAATACCAGAAAGGTAGAGGGAAGCTTCTATGTGGTTGCTTCACCAGCTATGAAAATAACAGCTAAATCTCCTCCAAAATTACATACTGCTGTCTTGAAAAATGGATTGGTATATTGGATAATGAAGTTCAAAATCGATCGTTTGATGTCTGAGAGAACGATGGGATTGCCACGCCTCGAAATGAATTGGTGAGAAGAGCAAAATATTGACGTCAGCTCAAGAACGTGTCTATAATGTCATTCCTTATCATACAGAACACCTACATCACATATTATGTTTCGGCAATCTGGCTGAATCGTTAGTACCCCGGATAAAAAAGCTTTGCGGCATTATGTCCGTCTTTACGTCCTGTGTTCAAATTCGGCTGAGGTCAATTCTGACTTTCCTTCGTTCGGTGACGATGAAATAAGTACCACTTGAACACTAGGATCTACGCAATCGTCAGGTCCCCTCCCTCGAAATTGCTGGCCTTCTTTTTCTTCTTCTTCCTATTACTATTGTTATTATTATTATTATTAGGGCGGCGAGCTGGCAGAACCGTTAGTACACCGGGCAAAATGCTTAGCTCTATTGCGTCTGCCGCTACGTTCTGAGTCCAGTAGATTAGATCGACCTCAGTACGCAACTGGTACTTAATTTCTCGAACCCGAAAGAATGAAAGACAAAGTCGATCTTCGCGGAATTTGAACGCTAACAATTCTGCCAGCGTTTGCTTCTCCAATAATAGTTAAAAATTCTGGGACAGAGCTAGCGAGTTCGATGCAGGATGTAAGTCGAATACATCAATCCCAGTGCTCAAATGAAAGTTATTTTATCGACCTCCGAGAGGGTGAAAGGCAAAGTCGACCTCGGTGGAATTTGAACTCGGAATATATAGGCAGACGAAATGTCTCTAAGCATTTTGTCCGGCGTGCTAATGAATCTGCCAGCCCACCGTCTTCGTTTTACCAATAATCCTTTCTACTATAAGCACGAGGCCTGAAATTTGGAGGAGGGGACCAGTCGATTAGATCGTCCCCAGTACACAAACTGGTATTTAATTTATTGATCCCGAAAGGATGAACAGCAAAGTCGACCTGGGCGGAATTTGAACTCAGAACGTAGCGGCAGGCGAAATACAGCTAAGCATTTCGCCTGGCGTGCTAACGTTTCTGCTAAACGTGCTAACGTGGAACTAATACATGAGTTTCGACGTGGCTACGTGGCATACTAAAATATTCAATCAAAGTCTCTCAAACATTTTACCGAAAAAGCGATGGAAAGTGGAAATGGAGATTGTTGTCTTGGAGGCACTCTTCCTGAAATGACAATAAGATAAAATGGTTCACCAAAAAGAGTACCTTTGATCACTCGTTTGATCGACCGTTTCTTATTATCTATTGTCAATTCTTATTTTCACATAGACAGCCGCTTCGTATTTCAAAAGATAATTTCCTATATGTCAATAGATATTTGATTTCAGTCCAGTCACTTGTTGATCTTTTTATGGCACTCGACTCAAGTTAATCGGTAGAGCAGTGAGTGACATGCTTTGCGGTATTTGGTTACGTCTTCAAATCCGATCGAGATCGATGTTAACGTACGTCTTTGTAAAAGTCGTAAAAATAGTTATCACTAATTTAACACTTGCATGAAATACTGTTATCAATTGTTTCAAAATTTGGCACAAGATCAGCGATTTCGGTGGAGTGTAAATCGATTTCACTGACCCCAGTGCTCAACCGGTGCTTATTTCGTGGACCCCGAAAGGTTGAAAGCAAAGTCGAACTTGTTGACATTTGAACTCAGAACGTAAAACCAGAAAAAATGCCGCTAGCATTTTGTCCGAGCGGTAACGATTCTGCCAGCTCACCGCCCTGATAATAATAATAACAATCTTTTCTACTATAGCTATAGGCACAAGGCCTGAAATTTGGAAGTAGGTAAGTTTATTTCATCGACCCCAGAGTGTAACTGGTACTTATTTAATCGAACCCGAAAGGATGAAAGGCAAAGTCGACATCGGAGGGAATTCGAACGCAGAAATGCCACCAAGGATTTTGTTTACCAGCTAACCGAAACGGTAAGTTACGGGACATAAACACACCAACAGCGGTTGTCAAATGATGGTGAGAGGATAAACACAGACACACAAACATATATATACTCTTTTACCCTTTTACTTGTTTCAGTCGATCTAATCGACCGCAGGACTTATTCTTTGTAAGCCTAGTACTTATTCTATGGGTCTCTTTTTGCCGAACCGCTAAGTTAAGAGGACGTAAACACACCAGCATCGGTTGTCAAGCGATGGTGGGGGGACAAACACACACACACAAATATACATATATATATATATATATATACGACGGGCTTCTTTCAGTTTCCGTCTACCAAATTCACTCACAAGGCTTTGGTCGGCCCGAGGCTATAGTAGACACTTGCCCAAGGTGCCACGCAGTGGGACTGAACCTGGAGCCATGTGGTTGGTCAGCAAGCTACTTCCCACACAGCCACTCCTGCGCCTATATATATATATATATATATATATATATATATATATATATATATATATATATATATATATATATATATATATATATATATATATATATATATATATATATATATATATATATATATATATATATATATATATATATATATATATATATATATATATATATATATATATATATATATATATATATATATATATATATATATATATATATATATATATATATATATATATATATATATATATATATATATATATATATATATATATATATATATATATATATATATATATATATATATATATATATATATATATATATATATATATATATATATATATACATATATATATATATATATACATATATATATATATATATATATATATATATATATACATATATATATATATATATATATATATATATATATATATGGTCTGAAACAAACCACATGGTATTTGCATCGGGAGTCGCTTTTGATACAAGGGTTCTTGGGGACTCGGTTATCAAGCATCACTAATAACAACAACAAACGCCTATAAACTATGTTTGGAACCAGAAATGGAATTATTTTTTCTTTGGCTAATTATAAAAAAATACAGAAGAAATAACTCCCTCTTTTCAAAATTGATAGTAACGCAATTACGACTAATTACATAATTATTGATAAAGTTTTATTATTTATTGCGATTCAAAGCGCCGAAGTTGTTGAATCGTTAGCACTCTGGGCGAAACGTTTAGCGACATTCGATTAGATCGACCCAGTACGCCACTAGTACTTAATTTATCGACCCCAAAATGATAAAAGGCAAAGTCGAGCTCGGCGAAATTTGAACTCAGAACATAAAGACAGACGAAATACCGCTAAGCAGTTTGAGAGCCGTGCTAACTTTTCTGCCAGTTCGCCACCTTGATAAAAAAAGGAATGTTAGTTTATTTCTTTATTGCCGACAGGGGCTAAACATAGAGGCGACAAACAAGGACAGACAAAGGGATCAAATCGATTACAGTGCGTATATGTATATATACATATATGTATATATACACATACATATGTATGTATATACATATATATACATACATACATATATATATATATATATATATATATATATATATATATATATATATATATATATATATATGGTAATCTTCAAGTTTAGGGGGTAAAAAAAGTAAATAAAAATATTCAAGGGAAATAACTGAACGACTTACCATTATTATCCGTTTTCTTTTAGCTGTTTATAAATAAATCACACACGTGATTTTTTTTTTTCTAAAACCCTAACCCTAACCCTAAACATAGTACGGAGAATACTGGCAAGACGTTCAGTTAGACGTTCAGTTACTTCCCTTGAATATTTTTATTTATTTTTTTACCCCACTAAACTTGAAGATTACATATATATATTTATATATATATATATATATAGATAGATAGATAGATAGATAGATATGTACATATATATCTGAAATGCATGCATGCATCCCACAGTTTGGTTAGGTGAGCTGTGAGCTGAATCTGTACTTTTACACCTATTTGCCTACAACGAGAAATTCCTTTCTCGACAAAACACAGTGAATGACGTTGTTACGGGTTCGAATATGCCTCAAGCCTATTAGATCTTATAACAAATATGTATGAGTATGTTATTTCATTCTTTTAATTGTTTTATTCATTCAACTGCGGCCATACTGGAGCATCGCCTTAAAGGTTTTTTAGACCTAGAAATTGACCTTTGCACTTATGCTCTGTAAACCTAATACATATTTTATTGGTCTCTTTTGCCGAACCACTAAGTTACGAGGATGTAAATGCACCAACATCGATTGTCAAGCGATGGTGGTAGGGACAAAGAGAGACACAAAGACACACACACATGCATAAATATTTACATATATGTATACGATGGGCTTCTAGGAGTTTCTTTTTACCAAATACATTCACAAGACTTTGGTCGACCCATGAGTGTAGTAGAAGGCACTTGCTCAAGATGCCATGCAGTGGGACTGGACCCAAAACCATGTGGTTGTTGCCACACAGCTACACCTGTCTAATTAAAAATCTATATAAACATACGTTAGTCTTAATGGTCGTAGAGAGATAAAAAAAAACAATAAAAGAACTATCCTGAAGTATATATATTTGTCGCTTTTAGATTTTAGCTAGAATTCCACTGAGGAATATTTCTGGCATTAATAGAATAACTACTAGTCTTCTATTGGCGATCATTCAATAGGCATAGTCCTCTCTTACAAAATACCTGCATCGTGCCAATTCGGGAATTTTATATTTCTTACTCTTTTTTTTCAATTTAGGGAAGTGTTCACATCATGTAAACGTAAACAAATATATGTATATATATATATATATATATATATATATATATATATATATATACATATATACATATATAATATATATATATATATATATATATATATATATATATATATATATATATATATATATATATAGCTGTATGTAGTATATATGTATATGTATATATATGTGTGTGTATATACATGTTTATATATATATCCATATATATGTATGTATGTATGTATGTATGTATATATATATATATATATATATATATATATATATATATATATATATATATATATATATATATATATATATATTACGGAGGCGAGTTATGGTAATTTCCAAATTATCTAGATTTCATAACTTTTTTTTCTTTCAATTTGGGGAAGTGCTCACATCATGTAAACACACACGCAAATATATATATATATATAATTGTTGAAGAGAACAACAAATTATTATATATCCTTTCTATCGGAAATCTACAATGGCTCTATAACAACCGTCACGGCTATAATCCTAGTAATCCGTTAATGCACTTACCTAGCGTACCTAATTGTTTAGATCACTTGTAAACTAAACCCTAATATTTTGTATATATGTATATATATATATATATATGAGATAACGGTGGTTTAATATATCTATATTCATATATATATAGAGAGATAGAGAGAAATTCGTCCTATTTTTTGGGACTCCCATGTTGGCTTGGCGATAACTAATAATATATATATAGTCAATTCAAACATGAACAAGCAAGAAAAAACACGGAAAACAACAACGCGAGGACGTGGAATAAGTATTATATATATATATATATAAGAAAAGGGTAAAATTACTTAAAACAATAATTAATCATTTGATTAGTTAATAATTAATATTTTTACCAAGTAGCTCGGTACGTTAAAATAACCATTTTAGGTAAAATTATACAAATATTCTATAATTATAAACCTAATTATAATCAGGGGGCAGCTAATTGCTTGACCGCATTAGAAATAGGAGTTAAAATGCCTTTTTTGCAACCAGAGATATCTCCCAGACAGTAACACACTTTTTAACGTAGGCAACAAGAAAAAAATTACGAATCCACACGACTCAGATTAGCTACATACGCGTTTCGAGATTAAAGTAAAGTAAGATTTACTTAATTATTTCCCATCTTCAGTGCAGCATTTCAAGATATAAATTTGACAGTGTTAGAATTAAATATGTACGCGATCAAGCGTCATCGCACACACACTCTCAAACGCACGTATATACTCATATGCTATTACCATCACCACCATTACATCATGTCACAGCGCTGAAATGCTTAGAAGTCACGGTGTTTCTAAAAGCATTTATGATTTGAAAGATGTGAGCTAAAACGCAGTGAGCAGCCATACTGTATTGCAAACAAGATCTCAAGACATAACAAATATGGGTAGCTTTTTCACATAAAAAGAGGCGGAGGAGAGGTTTGCCAATAACGATTAATCCAATATTAAGGGGTTAATTAAAACCAAACAATTAAATATTTTGCAAGTTGAATTTATAGAATATATATATATATATATATATATATATACAAGCAAGTCTGAGTTTGGGAATCGAAGCCTTTCAGTTGTAATGTATTAAAGAATACTATACATTTCTATTGAGTTCT
Source organism: Octopus bimaculoides (assembly GCF_046866305.1). Taxonomy (NCBI): domain Eukaryota; kingdom Metazoa; phylum Mollusca; class Cephalopoda; order Octopoda; family Octopodidae; genus Octopus; species Octopus bimaculoides. Next base: position 28,883,713 of record NC_142932.1, read on the forward strand.
ATAATTTAACACCTCCGGTGAATGAACTGAGATTGATATATATATATATATATATATATATATATACATATATAGTTGAAATTTACGTAAAAACAAAAAACGAAGAAAGGTGTATGAACAACAAGCAGGTGTATTAGTTTGACGCTCGGGAAAGTGAGGAAAGTCTTTTACGTTTCGAGCCTACGCTCTTCAACAGAAATGAATAAGAGAATATAAACATATATATATATATATACATGTGTGTGTGTGTGTGTTCGTTTTATATATATATATATATATATATATATATATATATATATATATATATATATATATATATATATATACATATATATATATATATATATATATATATATACATATATATATATATACATATATATATATATATATATATATATATATATATACATATATATATATATATATATATATATATATATATATATATATATATATATATATATATATATATATATATATATATATATATATATATATATATATATATATATATATATATAACGAACACATTTACAAGCACAAACATATAAACATGCTCACACGTTCAGATAGTTTTTCGCTTCAAACATACATTCTCTACCCTTTCACAGTTCATTGGAAGCTCTATACGATTAACGGGTAAACGTGTTATGATTCGCAGAGCGCAGTCAATCTCATTATTCTAAAGTACGTATGCACAAGCGTTCAATTGCGCATACATCCGCGCACACACACTCTCAAATGCACGTACACACTCATATGCTACCACCATCACCGCCATTACATCACTATCATCACCATGTCACACCACTGAAATGCTTAGAAGTCACGGTGTTTCTAAAAGCATTAATGACTTGAAAGATGTGAGCTAAAACGCAGTGAGCAGCCATACTGTATTGCAAACGAGATCTCATCAAGACATAACAAATATGGCTAACTTTCTCACATAAAAAGAGGCGGAGGAGAGGTTTGCCAATAACAATTAATCCAACATTAAGGGGTTAATTAAAACCAAACAAGTAAATATTTGCAAGTTGAATTTAATTTGTAAGGGTAAAAAGAAATATAATTTAAGACTGGTGTAAAAATTACTATTAATCACGTTTCGCATATTCCTTCTACCACACTCGTTTGTTATCGTTTTACAGCACCTGTTTTGTACATACACGCACGTACACGCACACACATATACAAATTCGCGAAATATGTGCATGTACTCTTTACATGTGCATGTACGCGTGAATGTGGAGATGTGTGTAAGCATATAGAAAGATCATTCAGCTTTAAGACACGGAAATGACTTGTTCATAAAGAAGTAGAAATTTTCGAATAAAAATAAAAGAAAAGAGTAGAATTCCTACAACATTGATAAAACACGTAATATTTAAGCCCTATTGAAATTAATTCCAGAAACAATTGTCATCCGATATCATGAATTCTATATCCAAATACATGTTATAATAATATTATATACTTTATTACAAAATTAAAAACACACACATACATATATGTATGTATATGTATATCTATATATATATATATATATATATATATATATATATAACATATGCACACATTCGCACACCCACACACATTTATATATATATATATATCTATATATATATATATATATAAATGTGTGTGGGTGTGCGAATGTGTGCATATGTTTATATATATATATATATATATATATATATATATATATATATATATATATATATATATATATATATATATATATATATATATATATATATATACACGTCCGTGTGTGTGTGTGTATGAAACAAAAGGCAAATGTATCTAATAAAACATTGGCAAGATATGCGAAAGATTCAACAGAAACATATACAACTAAACTAATGTAAAATCAATATATGGTATCTAAAAATCAATATCGATTTACCGAATACAGTTTTTACTAAAATGCATAAACCCCGAATAACCCTTGAAAGACTACAATGAGAAGACCGGAATCTTGCAAAGAGCACTCGTTTTAGTGTTTCTAAAACTCCATGCTGTTATTAATATCATAGCATTATGAAAGAATAATATTGTCGTAATTGACTGGATATTAAGTGGGTGTGATTGTAATTATGTAAATTTATTCAGTTTGACTTTGATTATTTTCCTGTAGTCTTTGATGCGATTACTATGAAAAAGCCGGAAGTTCACCATCATTAACAACGGCGATTTTCACATCGTTATACATGTTTAAATAAGATCCTCCTATTCCAGGTTCATTCTGTTTAAATTTTAAATTATGGATATGAAGTGCTTGATGGTGGAGTACTGTGGGTAGCTTTGAGAGAACTAACTGCTGCGTGAATAAATAAATCTATGGTCGTGTGGTGCGCTTAGTAATTGGTTTGCATATCTCCATTGTATCCAAAGAAATTTCCCGTAATTTCACCAAAAATTGAACAAGAAATGGTGGCTTTATATCTTTGAAAGTGTATTCAGAACTGCGTCTAGATCTAACGCTATCTTGTCTCCTTTCTATCGCCCGTGAGACAAAACAAATTATAGGGGTGTTATATCTCAAACTACTGCTATCTAGCACCTTCGGATGATCTCTACTCAACCGCTACACAACTGCTACTCGACTGCTACTCAACTGCTACTGAACACTCTACCACGGCCAGACTACCTCTATTTATATGTCTTGGGAGATCCTACTTCTTCGCCTGGGGGCATCGACACAACAAGGGGAAACTAGTTAACAAGGACGCCTCTGAATGACCCGTCAACCTACTTGGAATAACAGGTAAACCTCTCTCAAACAAACTATCTTTTTATTAAAGAGGAGTTCGATAATATGGTCCCAGATACATGGTGACTGTCTTATTTTTTATCGTGTGTTTGTTTGACCAGGGTCGTACCGGAGCAAAACATTAGCAATAAACAGTTACAAATAATGAAATAGTGAACCAAATTTTCGTATTGATTGATATTTGATACTATGTGAAGTTGAAATTTCAATAATATTACTACTATTTTCACAGAACGGATAGTTAAAGATTTTGAATTCCTTTGTGACATATTTCTAGCAATAAAATCAGTTTATTTTACTTCTGGGACTTCATTTCATTCCACCGAGGCATTATAGAGTGTAAAACAGCGTTTCTCTTTTCTTTAATGCCAAAATACGAATAAAAATTGGCAAGTGAAAAACACCAACTGTCTCAAACAACTCACATAAAAATTGTTGATGTCACTCAAAAAAATAAAGTTATTAACTATATTCTGCCAAATAAAGGTGATACCACTTCATACACACAGTAGGCTCAATTTTCTCCAAACCTACATTCATTAAATTGAGTTCTTATCTGGTAGAAACCTTCGGTTATTTCCCTTGCCTTTTCTAAGAAATTTCATTAACTTTAATTTTTTTTCTTAGGATTTGTTAGTTCAAATAGGGAATTCTTAACATCAAGTATAACCTGCATTTAGTTGTGTGCATGTGTGCATGCGTGCATGTGTGTGTGCGTGTGTGTGTGTGTGTTGTTTGTGTGTGCATGTGTGCTTGTGTGTGTGTGAGTGTGTGTCTATGTCTGTGTGTAGATATGCTCACATATACACGCACATACTCACATGCATTTAAATAAAAATATACACACATAAATATACACAGGTACGTATGTATACCTATACATATATCTATATATGTGTGTGTCTATGTATCTACACATACATATATATGCATTGTTTGCGATGGCCCGATAACTGAAGAGATGGTGGCGTGGGTTTCCGCCCCGACATCCGAAACTCGGAGTTTTATCATGGCTGCCGAATAATTGTCACATATTATATTTACACACACACACACACACACACACACACATATATATATATATATATATATATATATATATATATATATACATATAAGCAATGTTAATTCTCTAAATGAAGTATTAACAGTAACTGCACGATAAAGTGAAGTATATTGCCACTTAAGTGTGGCTGACCCCTAGGGGTGGATGTTACTGTTGCTTTTAGCCCCAGGAGGACATCTCCTCCAGCTGGCTTATCGACACACATGCTGACAGTATATATCATGACATACACACACAGAGATAGATAGATAGATAGATAGATAGATAGATAGATAGATAGATAGATAGATAGATAGATAGATAGATATGCATACATATGCACACACATAGTTATCTACATACACGCATAAATGTACAAACACGCACGCAAACTGAACATAATGCTACGCCATTTATTCTTCAAGTTTATTTTCCACCTCTTGTTTTTTTTTTATTGTCAGGTTTTAACATCTTTTTATCGTCTATTTTTGTCTTTCACTTTTATCTTAAATGATTCAGTCACTGGTTTCTCCCTTCCTCTCATTTGACGTTCTATTAACAGTTCCATGTTTTTTTTTTTTTTTCCAGTTTTTTTGTCTTTGTCTTTTTATTATTACCATTCATTCTACGTATTAACACACCTTGTATTTTCTGTGTTTATATCATTATCAGAATTATACATACGTATATATATATATATATATATATATATATATATATATATATATATATATATATATATATATATATATATATATATATATATATATATATATATACATCATTACAGGCAAAAAGGTCGGCAGTTATTTCGAAGTTCTGACTACTCATATATATATGTGTGTGTGTATATATATATATATATATGTGTGTGTGTGTGAGTGTGTGTGTGTGTGTGTGTGTGTGTGTGTGTGTGTGTTTGCATGTGTGTCTACATATATATATGCGTCTGTGTGTGTGTGCTCATGTATGACTGCGTGGTGCGTGCGATATAAACATTCATAAAATCTTATGTAGCTGTGAATGTATTTGCGAGAGAAAAAGTAAAACAATATGTTTGCCAGCCGTCTTAGGTATATTCATCCGTCTATTCTCATATCCCCGCACGCGTGTATGTATATACCTATGTATGTATGCATGTATGTATCTATGTATGTACATATATGCGTTTTGCTCCTGTATAATTCCATCAACTATGTGTAA
>NC_142932.1:28889236-28894236 GCF_046866305.1 Octopus bimaculoides
CAAAAACTATAGGCCTATCTCTTTGATTTCACACATCAGCAAAGTCATGGAAAGGATAATCAGAGGAAAACTGATCGCATTCCTTGAAGAAAATAAATTGCTGAGTGATACCCAAAATGGCTTTCGACCAGGTAGGAGCTGCCTGACCCAGCTCTTATAACATTACGACTGGGTGTTGAGGCAGTTACTCAACAACTCAAATGTGGACGTAATATACCTTGATTGTGCAAAAGCTTTTGACAAAGTGGATGATGGTGCGATATGCCACAAACTGCGTGATCTTGGCATAGCTGGAAAACTTGGAGAGTGGTTACATGACTTTCTGAAAGATAGAAGTCAGGCAGTAGTGGCTAACGGAGCCACCTCTATGAAAACGCAAATAATGAGCGGTGTTCCACAGGGCACTGTCTTGGGACCATTGCTTTTTATAGTCGCTCTCTCAGATATGCCTTCAAGTGCCCGGATAGCCACTCTTGCAAGCTACGCAGACGATACAAAAGCCTCGCAGAAAATACAGAACTCCAGTGATGTTGCACACCTGCAGCAGGAATTGGACTCAGTTTACAGATGGGCTGAGGACAATAATATGCAGTTTAATGCTGAAAAATTCCAAGCCTTGCGCTACCAACGTCCAAAACTGAATATGAAACTTACAGAGTACACTGGTCCACAGGAAATTTCAATCCCAGAGCCTAAATCAGTGAGAGACCTGGGTATCGACATGAGTGATGATACCTCTTTCCAAGTGCACATTACCAGAATGGCAACAAAGTGCAGACGATTGGCTGGATGGATCCTGAGAACATTCAGAACCAGAGATAAGGAAACCATGATGATCCTCTGGAGGACATTCGTCCTCAGCCGCCTGGATTACTGCTCACAGCTGTGGTCACCCACCAGTCTGAAATTAACAGCAGACCTTGAAGCAATCCAGAGGAGATTCACAAAGAAGATTGTCTCTTTGCAACTGCTCAGCTACTGGGAAAGGCTGAAACAGCTAAGACTCTACTCCCTGGAGAGAAGGCGGGAGAGGTATGCAGTAATATACATCTGGAAGATCCTGGAAGGAATTGTGCCAAATTTTGGCATTGAAAGCTACACCAATGCCAGAACGGGACGACACTGCATAGTGCCAAAGATCCCAGCAATGCCATCGCGCTTCAGGACCAGTTACTGCAACAACTTGGGATTCAGGGGCCCACAGCTTTTTAATATTCTCCCAAAGAGCCTGAGGAATCTGCACAAAGTAGATGTAGGAGTGTTTAAATCAAAGCTGGACCTCTTCCTATCGAGAGTCCCAGATGAACCTACCTCGCGGCAGGAGGTGCAAATGAGGGTTGCTAAATCAAACTCCATTCTTCACCAAGTGCGACATATTGTAAGAGGCTCCCTGTAATAACAGTGTAGCAACACGGTGGTGCATCAGCATGGCCGCAGCTCTAAGCTGAAACTTTAAAATATGTATATATATATATATATATATATATATATATATATATATATATATATATATATATATATATATTATGCATGTATATACATCTGTTATTCTTTTATTTTTTTACTTCAGTCATTTGACTACGGCCATGCTGGATCACTGCCTTGAGGTGTCTTAATCGAACAAATAAACTCCAGGCTTTATTCTTGTAAGCCTAGTATTTACTCTACCCATCTCTTTTGATGAACCGCTCAGTTACGGAGACATAAACACATCAATACCGGTTGTAAAGCGGTGATTGAGGGAGACACAAACACAAAGACACACTAACATACATATATACATATACATATATATATATATATATATATATATATATATATATATATATATATATATATATATATATATATATATATATATATATATATATATATATATATATATATATATATATATATATATATATATATATATATATATATATATATATATATATATATATATATATATACACATATATATATATACGGAGCAAATAATTTACGAGAAAAATTATTCACGAAAAAATAATTTGCGAAGATACCATTGACTCTGTTATTATCTAGTGTAACAATTTCAAAATGATAATAACAGAATCAATAATACAGGCGATTGCAGGCCTCCCAAAAAGCATTAAATATCTGAAGTATTAAAATTAATCAAAGAACATACTAAGTATATCTACCTGCTGGAAATAGCAGGATTTCTGTAGTTACTATCAGTGTATTTTGACGATTTAAATAATACTTTTGACTGTTATTTCCAGCAGGTAGACATACTTGGTATATCCTTTGATTAATTTTAACTATATATATATATATGGCGTGTGTGGCCGGTGTAGGAGTACCTAGTTTATTATTAGACACAAACTACCAACCATGTTGTGATGGGAGTATGGCTTTCATAACATATATTAACAGAGAAGTACTAATATCCTTCTTCTTGACGTTTAACTCTTAATAAGGCTTGATCAAGCAGACCTATGATCAAAGACATTCTAAACATGACCATCTCATCTTTTATTCAGAGATAGTTTATCAAAGACTGCATTAACGAATAATAGTGGAGGACATCTTGAGAGAGATTTGGTCGCCATTATTGTTCTTGTTTATCCCCAAGTCAATCGGATCAACGAAGTGCATGATCAAAGTTATTCCAGTCGCAACCATATAGCCTTTGTGGATTGCTTTTTTCAGATAGTGTATCGCTAGTTAGTAAATGTAAATTAGCAGTGTCGTAGAGCAACGGATATAATACCATGTTGAATTTGATCTGGCTTCTTTGGAAATTAGCAAAATAACAAAATTCTGGCTTTTGCCGAGATCAATGTTAACTTTTATCTTGTTGTGGATTGATAAATAAAGTTCCAAATTAGTGTTGACATTTACTCTTTTACTCTTTTACTTATTTCAGTCTTTTGACTGTGGCCATGCTGGAGCACCGCCTTTAGTCGAGCAAATCGACCCCAGGACTTATTCTTTGGAAGCCTAGTACTTATTCTATCGGTCTCTTTTGCCGAACCGCTAAGTTACGGGGACGTAAACACACCAGCATCGGTTGTCAAGTGATGTTGGGGGGACAAACACAGACACATAAACACATACACACACACACACACACACATATATATATATATATATATATATATATATATATGTGTGTGTATATATATATATATATATATATATATATATATATATATATATATATATATATATATATATATATATATATATATATATATATATATATATATATATATATATATATATATATATATATATATATATATATGTATATATATGTATATATATATATATATATATATATATATATATATATATATAGTTATATACGACGGACTTCTTTCAGTTTCCGTCTTCCAAATCTACTCTCAAGGCTTTGGTCGGCCCGAGGCTATAGTAGAAGACACTTGCCCAAGATGCCACGCAGTGGGACTGAACCCGGATCCATGTGGGTTTTTACTACACAGCCGCTCCTACGCATTGTTAAAATATCGGACAAAATGGTTTGGAGTAGTTATTCCGGCTCATGTGCTGGATTCAAATTATGTTTGGTTATTCAAATTCCACTACTGGCTCTCATCGCCTTACCTCCTCCTCTTGCAATCAAAAACGGCATCAAGGCATACCATAGCAGACTGTCGTATAGCAGACTATCTCTCTCCGATCAGACGAGTATCCCATTGTTCCAACACAGTTGTCTTCTATATCCAAAGACCTTTTGAAGTCTAAGCACTGTGAACATCGAACACGTGTTCTCTCTCTATACTAATGAAACTTACTGCCGAAAGACTTCTTTGTGTCTGAAACCTTGAGAACATCCTCAACAACGATGAAACACGAGTGGCGAGATCCCTATTATTTACGGTGTCCTGCCTCGATTAATACGATAAGGTGTGATTTGAGAAAGATTTTGGAGCTGTCTGTAACATACTGAGTCATCAGGTAGAAACTGAGACGTTTGTTGGTTCGGTTACCATATCGGTTGCAGATAGAGCTTCAGTTGCGTTTGAGACTTCTGGAATACGGGACCGAATAGACAGGAACTTGAAACTTCCCACCAAGCTCTTCATCAATGATACTTATGCTGTCACACACCTGATATACTCATCTGAGATATGGCCCCCATACCGACAACATATCCAAACACTAATCAATAGACCTCTGCAGATTTGTCTAAAACTTATATCAAACATCAGCTGGAAATCTTTTACACTTCAGAACTGCTAGAAAAGACGGGTCATCTGTGTATGGAAGCTCGCAGCATCAAGTACTATACACACTGTGTTGGTCATGTTATCTGTCTTAATGACTTCAGGTTTCGTCGTTGACGTGTAGTTGTCTTTTAAAAAATTATTCTCTTAACTAAAGGAAGAAACCAATTAACGAACTCCATGGTGATTTGCTTATGCTTTATCTCAACATCAGCAAACGTTAAAAATTATCAAATTTGTTTTTCTCGCTGCAGTGTTTTTTTTTGTAGTATTTTTTTTAATTTTTTGTTTCTACATTTCTTGTTTGTTTGGTTTCTATTGTGTGTGTGTGTGTGTGTGTGTGTGTGTGTGTGTGTGTGCGTGTGTGTGTGTGTGTGTGTATGCGTGTGTGTGGGTGTGTGGTTTCTAGCTTTTGTTTTTGTTTTCTTCTTTAATCTGTCTTGTTATTCCACACCAATAATGGAGTTCTAAATACTAATATAAAATACATGGCAAAAATTATTAGAAACTCTCGATTGCTTTGCTTGATTCAATTACAGTTCTTATTTTGACGTCAGTTACCAATTATTAAATAAAAATTTTTTAAAAAAATAGAAACTTTGATGAGATTTTTACAGTTGAAAGATAGTAGCTATTTTCTTAGATTCATCAGTTTACTTCATTAGATATTAAGAGGGCGGAAACTAATTTATCTCACTCTCTTTCACTCTCTCATTCTTTCTCTCTCTCTCCCTCCGTCTTTCACTCATTTTCTCTATCTATCTATCTATCTATCTATCTATC
>NC_142932.1:28899236-28916736 GCF_046866305.1 Octopus bimaculoides
TACATACATACATACACACGCGCGCGCGCACACACACACACACACACACACACACACACACACACACACATATATATATGTATCTATATATATATATATAGTTTATATTAAAATTATTATTAAGGATATCTAAGAGATACTACCATGCTAGATGGTAGTATCTAGTATCGAGCCAAAGCTCGACTCTAAAACTACATTAAATGTTCATACATCACCAGGAGCTCCGCGAGGCTCCGGCAATACTTTTTCACCACAAATTTCTCTCACTCTTTCTGCCTGTTTCTGTTGTACCTGTATTTCAAAGCCTTGTCACACTCTGTCATGCTGGATCTCCCCGAGAACTACGTAAAGGGTACACTTGTCTGTGGAGTGCTCAGCCACTTGCAACGTTAATTTCCCAATCAGGTTGTTCCGTTAATTGGATCAACTGGAACCCTCGTAGTCGTAACCGACGGAGTGCCACGTCGATATATATATATAAATATATAAATATATATATATATATATATATATATATATATATATATATATATATATATATATATATATATATATATATATATATATATATGTGTGAGTGTGTGTGTAAATGTACATATTTCCATACACACATATATGTACATGTTTGCATGTATATGCATTTGTATATTTGTATGTATCTATGTATGTATATATGTATATATGCATGTATGTATATAAGAAGGCGTATATTTGAAAATCTATAAATACGTATCTATAAATGAATAGATGACTGGGGGTGTATATATGTATGCGTATGTAAATATGTATATCAGTGCATAACATCCAACCAATCCACAACTTTGTAATTGGTGTCGCTAAGTCAGAAAAGTTAATCTCGGACAGATGTAGCTCCAACATAACTAACACACATACACATTACAACAAGCGGCTGTGCATGCACATACACCCACAAACGTACGCACATACAAATACACCCTACTATATATGCATGTATATTTGCACATTCATGTATATACATACATATATATATATACATATATATATATATATATATATATATATATATATATATATATATATATATATATATATACATACATATATATATATATATATATATATATATATACATACATATATATATATATATATGTATATATATATATATATATATGTATATATATATATATATATATATATATATACATATATACATATATATATATATATATATATATATATATATATATATATATATATATATATATATATATATATATATATATATATATATATATATATATATATACATGCATACATACGATTATATACATTTGTAAATGTGTGTATCAGTGTGTGTAAAAGAAAAAATTTAATTAAATACATAAATATAAAAATGTATTACTTGTACACACACATATATATATATACACACATACATGCATAAATACATAAATACACACACACATACAAACATACATACATACATACATACATACAGGTGTGTGTGTGTGTGTGTGTGTGTGTGTGTGTGTGTGTGTGTGTGTGTGTATGTGTCATTATTTTCCAACAATTCTTGTGTTGCTTTAAGAGCGGTGACCTTCACTATCTATCTCCTTTATCTCCGATGGCATCTTGTCAGTCACGTCTAACTTCGTTCACCCCAATGCAAATGACGCGACACCCCTGTTCACTTGAATCTTTATATTTAGCGAAGAGATATATCGAACTACATTTTACAGAAATACAGTTACGAGAAAAAATATTAGTCAATAACGAAGCATTACTTGCAATTTTCTCTAAAGTATAACAAACTCCGGACGGTTTTTTTATTTTTCTTCTTACTGATGCAATGGAATATTTTGTTTCATATACGAAAACACTTAAAGAAGCGAGCTAGTAGAGTTATTAGTGCGCTAGGCATAAAAGCTTAGTGGCATTCTGTCCGTTTTTACGTTCTGAGTTGAAATTCCGCCGAGGTAGACTTTTCATTTTTTCCTTTCGGGGTCGAAGAAATAAGTACAGTTGAGCAGTGGGATCTCTGTGATCGATTACTCTCCTCCCACAGAATTTCAGACCCATGCCTTTAGTAGAGAGGATTATTATTATTATTATTATTATTATTATTATTATTATTATTATTATTATTAAGGCGGTGAGCTAGCAGAGCCTTTAGCAACCTGGACAAAATACTTGGCAGCATTTCTTTATGTTCTCAGTTCAAATTCCGCCGAGGTCGATAAAGCAAGCACTATTTGATGCAATCGAAATTATTGGCCTTCTGCCAAACCAGTGTTTCCCAACCTTTTTTCCCCGGCGCCCCACTTTTTCATAGCAAAAGTTTTTACGCCCCACCTTTTCCCATGTCCACTCACATTTACAAGTACATGTGAGCCTACTTACAATTGAAAAAAATCAAAAATTAAAAAATTGTATTCAAAATACAAAAAAATAGCTTGAGAATTGAAACAACAGGCACTGAAAGTGCATAACACCCAATAAATCGATAAAATTATTATGATTTCTCATGTTTTTAAAAAATGTCAATTTATAAAGAATAAAGAAACACGTTTTTTCAGTTCAATTATTTGACGGTCAGCTCGACTAATTTAGTGAGAACCCTGTGCCTGATGCATACAGCACAAGTTTTTAATTTGAGGAGGCAACTTTGTTAATTTCAGTCGTAAATCGCCACGTTTTGTAATCTCAAGCCGGTTTCTCTTGGCTTCGAGCAAATTATCAACTGCACTAAAACCACATTCGACCAAATAAGACGAAGGGAAAGGAATCAGTAGCTCTCTCGCTGATGTAGAAATTTTAGGATATTTTCTTTCAACCTCGTCATATAGCCACATCTTTGTACCTTTCAATTTAAACAAAGTCTTCACTGATTCATCATGTTGTAATTCTGATAACTCTTCTTGGTATTGGATTGTAGCATCAGAAACGTTAATCAGAAGCGGTTGAGTTAACCAAGAAGGAAAATTCATTGCCTTTAAATCGCAAAATCTGTCATTGAAATCCTTTATCAAGATATTTAAATGATCAATAATTACAATGCCAGCATCATTCGTTATTTCACATTTACTCAACCAGTAAGGTTCACTGAAATTTCTTTTCCATAATTCCATAACCCCAATTTATAGACTATTTCTTTTCCATAATTCCATAACCCCAATTTATAGACTATTTTTTGCCGGCTTAGATGCGCGCACTCTTCAGTATAAACTAATTGAGGCAATTGATTGGCTTATCTGAATAGTAATGCCAGCAGTTCCTGTCGATGAAAATTTCATGCATCATTTACTGCCAGTAGTGATTCATGCTACATGTATAGGGATGCGCGTAAGTTTATTGCTCAGTGCGGGATCTTCTTTGTCTCGCTGGGGTGCGAGAGTTTCCGATGTGGAGGCTTCAAAGGAAAGACGGAATCTAAGGTTGTGCCTGCGATGACCGCTCGTCATGTACAAATATTTTCACAGCCCACGTCTATGCCCCGCGCCCCACCTGAATTTTCTCAGGCCCCACCAGTGGGGCGTACGCCCCACCTTGGGAATCACTGTGCCAAACTTTGTAATTATTATTGTTGTTGTTATTATTATTATTATTATTATTATTATTATTATTATTATTATTATTATTATTATTATTATTATCATCATCATCATCATCATTTATGGTTCATTTTCATTATTACTTTATTTCAGCTGCATTAGTACCGGGCATCTTCCGGAGGCACATTTGTTTTGCTATGCATGCTAAAATTATCACCACATTTATTCCATTTTAGATGGAGAATGCTTTCCGTAGTATATGGACTATACCCATCACGGTTATCTTTTGTAGTTCACGCAGATACCAGAGAGTTGTTTAATATACTTCTCATCTCCCTTCTTTATGATTCCCAACGCACCAATTAATTACTACTGGCATTATCGTAGTACAAAGCTTCCACATTTTTTGTGATTTCAATTTGCAAATCTTTCTTCTTCCATATTTTCCTTATCAATGCAAATAGTTGTAAGTGCAATTTCAGGCAATGCTTATACACCTTGTAGCTAACTCCGTCGTTCCCTGGTGAACTTTTTGCTCTTGCTTTTGCTAATGAACTCATCCATTTCTTTCCGTCTGATGTCACTCGAATCGAATGGTAACCTTGGTTCAGATGGTTTCTTCACCCCGTATATTTCTGGGAGTACTTTATTTCTATCAGCGTCGCTGTATGTCTCTTTAAGATGGTGTTCGAGCTCTTCTTCATTGCAATCCAATCTTCCGCTCTTACTTTCAGTAAACAAACGTTTCACATATTATTATGAGTTGCTTACAAAACTACGATAGTTCTTCTTTCTTTCTTTTCTTAGTTGTTCTCGATGCCTCTTTTTTATCTCTTCATATAACTGCTTTAACCCTTCTCTTTCTTCCTCCTTTGCATCCCTCCATCTTGTTCTGAGTTTTTACTTCTCTTCTTGTATCTTTCCGATCCGTCTTTCTCTCCTCGATGGTATGCACTTTGCCGATGATTCTCCATTCTTCGTTGTTTCAAGTCCAAATCTTCATATTATTATGTTGTCTTTTTTTTCTTCTTTCTTCAAATTTTCTTCCATTTCTTGCCGAGTGTTTTCCGTACACCTAGGGCAGAGAAGCTCATTGTATGCATTCCCAGTTTACACGCGCAAATTCACAGGTAAAATATGTATATCACATACCAACATACAATCATTTCTAACAATAATTACATTCCATTAACTAACTGAAATTCAAACACACATAAAAATCATCCGAATATCACAGCACACATAGCACACCTTACAAAACAATTACCTCAAATGGATAGTAGACTGTAGTAGTAATATAAACAAAAGACTATATAATGGATTTAGTTATAACAAGAAATAAAACTTAACACCATCTTGAAAGGGTGAGTGAGGATAAGATAAATCCGGAATGTTCAGTTATTTATTCGTTATTTCAGAAACAGATAGTTCAGCTGATCCAGCAACTGAATCCTCTGAGTCTAAAGACGGAGATCCGTCACCAGCTAGTAAACTACGATTACTGAATATAAGAGCCAATGAGGGGATGTCTACTTTGCAGAAAATAGCGGCAAAAATAGCCCTCACTTTCCGCCCTACCATCATCAAAAGAAAGACACATTGGATCATATAATATTAGAGTCAGTGTTTCTGTTAGAAATGAAGGTAAGATGGTCACGAGTGGAATGTACAAGTCCCTTTAATCAAATTTATATCTGGGGCTAATAAATAACAACACTTGTAGCAACCAAACAGAGATGGACAAGAAACAAGATACGAACTGGCGGCGGCTGAATAGACAGTTGATGTGTCGACACGGATATTATTATTATCCATTGCGGGATATTGCGACCGCTCATGCATTGCAATGGAAATAGCATCTCTTACACCTTTAACAAAGATTTCAATGTTGAGCATATGAATTGTATGACTACCAGCTTGCTAGACTGTTGTATGAAACCATTCTAAAATTAAAGTTTAGTTGTAGCTAGTCTATAATGATAAGCGTTGACTGTTCTAAATGAATAAACAGATTTGATAAATTAATAGATAACGACAAAATGGAAAAGAGAGAAAGGATGGACGAGAAAAAAAAGGAAATATAAAAGAGCATTGAACAGAGAGAGAGGGGGGAAAGAGACAGAGATAGAAAGGAAGAATGAGACATAGAGACTGAGACATTTATTGACGGAGTCGCGGAGGTGTACTGAGAGATAAATGAACACATAAAATGTCCGCCAATCAAATTAGGATAAGATTTGAAATATCACGCACAGAAACAGAACATTTCCCATTTGCCAGGATATGATGTGTGAATTCCTCAAAGTGAAAAACAAAACAAAACAAAACAAAACAAAAAACACAACAAAAAATTACAACACACAAACAAACTAACAAACAAAAAAGCAGAAATATATTACTCTTTTGTAAAGACGGTGGTGATTATGGGGATAATGAATGAGACGGTGGTAATGGCGGTTCTTGTGGTGATAGCTGTAATAATGAAGCTCATGGTAGAAAGGCAATGATGATATGGCTGGGAACTGTCGTGCTTGTCACGACGACGACGACGGTGATGATGGTGATGGCGATGGCGATGATGATGATGATGATGATGATGATGATGATGACGACGACGACGACGACGACGACGATGATGATGATGATGATGATGATGATGATGATGATGACTATGATGAGAGTAGTGCTGGTAGAGATGGGGGTGGTAGTGATGGTAATGAAAAGGAGGAGAAGGCGGAGAGGGGGGAAGGCCGACGACGAGATGGTGATGATGATGATGATGATGATGTTGATGATGTTAATTATGATAACAACGACGACGACGACGATGATCATGATGACGATGAATGTTACAACAATGATAATGAGGAGCTAGGGGAGGAGGAGGAGGAGGAGGCGACGACGACGACGAATGTGATGATGATGATGATGATGATGATGATGATGAAAACGATGACAATGATGATGATGGTATTGATGATGATGATGATGATGGTATTGATGATGGTGATGGTGGTGATGATCGTGTTCATGACATAATGATATTGGTTGTCATTCTTATTGAGGTTTTCATTGTTGTTCTTTTTTTACTGGTGTTGTTGTTGTTGTTGTTGTTGTTGTTGTTGTTGTTGTTGTCAATGTAGTTGTTATTATCGTTCACGCTTTTACAATTGGACATTTTATGAGGTTTTTCTCTCATTGTTTTTTGTTATTTTTTTCGCCTTTCGCTGTTGTTTTTTTTTTCATCTGTTATTGAGTTACTTTTATATTTTGTCATGTTTGTTTTTGATGATATTTTTTCTTTTTTTTTCTTGCTTTATTTATTTATTTATTTATTTGTGTCGAGTTCAATCGATTTTGTTATATGTTTGGAACTCATCGTAGACGGTAAAATAGCCAGACATGAATGAAAATTACGTGTGTGCGTGTCCCTGGACTTGTGTGTGGAGATTGAAAGAGACGGATAAAGAGAGAGTGAATGAGAGAGAGAGAGATGGAGAGATGGAGAGATAGAGAGAGGGAGGTACACACAGGGAAAGACAGCGAATGGGACAGACGGACAAGATAGATAGATAAATAGACAGACAGACAGACAGACAGACAGACAGACAGACAGATAGATAGATAGATAGATAGATAGATAGATAGATAGATATCTTTTTATTATAGCCACACAGGGCTAAATACAGAAAATGGACAAATTACAAAGTAGAGCTTTTCTTGGGAGGGGGGGGGAAATTTGGATCAAAAGGGATCGCGGGAAGAAAAAAAAAACGTGGGGGGGGGCGATCAATAGGGATCGTGTATCACAGTCGATGTAAAAAACGGGGAACAGATTAGGTTTATCCGTGGAGAGAAAAGCCTACGGAAAAGACCACGGTCACCTCAGGCTTTTTTTTTTTAAAGGTACATGAAAGTAAGTACCTTCTCTCTTTTTGTCTCTTTTTGTAAACAAGTCTATGCTTAAAATGGTGTCGTCTTTCATTCTTACCATTCTTGCCACATTTACCCATTTTTTATTGAAACTTTCATTCGACAACACCTTCCTCTCTACCTCATCCTCCTTTTCAAGTGGTACTTGAAAAAGTTGACGAGGGACTGACCAGAGAGGAAAGTGTTTGTTTGTAGACCTTTCAAACGCGTCCACCACACGCATTCTTTTGCCATAGCTATCAGTGTTACAAAAACCGTTTTTCCGTCCCGTTTAAAGGAAGGTGGCGGAACAATATTCACGATAGACTCGGCTGATAAGTGGGCTCGTCCCACACGCGACAGCAGCCGTTCGACGAAGGTCCACAGCTCTGAAATATCTGGACACTGCACGAGTGCGTGCAGAACGGTTTCGTCGCTCTGACCGCATCTCGGGCAGGTCGGTCCGGTGGTTTTCGAACCGTGTCTGTAGATCTTCTCTCGAACTGGTAGTGCGTCTCGATAGCATTGCCAAGCCAGGGATCACTGGAAATTATCCATAGGCCCCGGCCCGAACGTCGTCTTGAAAAGGCGGGTTAGGAATTTCTCGTCGACACCCAGGTTTGCCCCGAGAGTGTCGTCAGACCTCCCCTCCACTAGTCCTCTATAGAACGCATTGGTCGTTTGGAAGTTGCACAAGTTTGATCCCGGACGGCAGAGCTGTTGTAGAGCTTGGCGACACTCGCGGTGCCAATCGCCCAGTTTCGGTCTCTTCCTGATCCATGTTTGCAGTTCGGTGAGTGAGACGAGCTGCGGGAAGGCGTGCCTCACAAACGGCGCCCACACCTGTTCACCGTCGTCAATGAAGTTCCAGAGATGCCGCAGTCTCAGCGCATGTCTGCGCATCATTAACCACGGCATCCCCAGTCCTCCACGTAACGGTTGTTGACAGCAAATGGATCGCCTCACCATCGGAACGCCACCCTTCCACAGAAAGCGGAAAAGTATGCGTTCTAGTTTTGTGATGGTGGCATCGGGACAAGGCACGACGGTCAGGCGGTAATCGATGACTGATGCGATATACACATTAGCCACCTCCGCCCGGCCTTTTAGAGATAACTTTCTCTCAGCCCATGTTTGGCTGAGTTTGATCACTCTACTGGTGATCTCGTCCCAGTTCTTATCCATTTGGAGGTCCGGACTGAACCAGACCCCGAGCAGTTAGATAGATAGATAGATATATAGATAGATAGATAAACAGACAGAGAGACATAGATAGATAGATAGATATATAGATAGATAGATAAACAGACAGAGAGACATAGATAGATAGATATATATATAGATAGATAGATAGATAGATAGATAGATAGATAGATAGATAGATAGATAGATAGATAGATGGATCGATCGATGGATAGATAGATAGATGCATATTTATATATCTGTTTTTTTTATCAAGATGACTATTGGATAGAGGATACATGGCAGAATTAGAATATGGGTACTTAGATATAACTAGATACATGCTACTATATATGTACACATATGTCAGTTTGCATTATTCACAAACATATACATATACAACCAGGCATAAATGCTTATAAGCATAAACATACACAAATTCAAACATGCATTCGTATATATATATATATATATATATATATATATATATATATATATATATATATATATATATATATATATATATATATATATATATATATATATATATGCACACATAGCTACATAATAGCATTGCAGTTAACATATGCGTAGACATAACGGTCTCTTCAATAAAATATGCTTTAATATTGTCCTTTATAATTTTAGCTAATCTTACCCGTGGTTGTCTGCGATTGGCTGATTTCTAATATATTAGCGTTATTGAAACTGGTTATTAAAAGAGAAAAGCGTTTCTCAATAGGCTCGATATTACTACGACAGTAGTTACTGATAATGATAGCAACAAGAACAACATAGGAAGCAGCAACGAAATATTCAACAAAGATGGAACCTCTATGCAGTTGCTCGATTTGTTAGAAATGGTAGCCAAATTTCAATGAAATCTTAACCTACCGTCGTAAAAATGGAACGAGGAATTGGATAATATGGACGCAAACACACCACCATCGGTTGTCAAACGATGTTGGGGGGGGGGGGGAGAAACAGACACACAAACATATACACACACATACATATATATATACATATATACGACGGGCTTCTTTCAGTTTCCGTCTACCAAATCCACTCACAAGGCTTTTGTCGGCCCGAGGCTATAGTGGAAGACACTTGCCCAAGGTGCCACGCAGTGGGAATGAACCCAGAACCATATGCTGGGTAAGCAAGCTACTTGCAGGCAAATATTGTATGCAGTTAGATCCGATGTTACCGAAGTACCGCGAACTGCCAATCAAGAGCAGAAAACTGCTAAACGATTGCTCTGGGATTTGAAATGAACTGATACATAGACCATAATTATTATTGATCGAGCCTAATCTAGGATTAAACAGTAACGGTTGAGTTTTTCGAACCAACGAGAGGAGCTGCTCCACCGGGCAAATTTCGATCCAACGATGTGCTAGAAATAGAAGCCAAATCACACCGTATCATCTTCCACTCTTTGAATAAAGTATTCGTAGCTTTCCTTGCACTTGAAGAAAGACGGAATAATCATTATTGGATTGCTCTTATCATAGGTTTGTTCGAAATTAACTTGAGGTTAGACAATACCAACCACACTAATTTCCCTCGGATTATTGCCTGCTATCTTAAAATTAAATCGTAGTATCATGGACAACAGTTGTTTGCCATAAAAATACAATCTTTCCGCGCGTCTGTGAGGATAATATGTGTTCCAATGGTTAAAATAATATCCTTTTTCGGCTAGTTAAATTTTAAATCCCATTTCAACGTTAATTTCAGTGGCTAAATATCTTCTATAGGATTTTTCTTTGTTATTCGGTTCACGAGGCATCTCGTGTCTATATTTTGCTATGAACGTCTCACGATTAAACACATGATGGGATCGAAAATTATAAAAGTCTTGTAAAGTCTAATATATTATTTTGTAGTCTTATACCATTTTATGAATATTTCTTTTGTAATAAAAATTACTTACTGCGGAGAGACTTTTTGAACAACCTGTGTATTGGTATGCATACTACATGCATGTATATATGTGAGCAAATACGTACATACGTGTAGATGTGAGCGAGCATGAATATATTGCTTATATGGAAATGCATGTTTTGATTGATGTATGTGTGCACATGCATCTATTTTCATCGCTACGTATGTGTATATCCAACATATAACATGACAAACTTTTGGAATGTTTTCATATTTCCACACAACCAATTATGGTTTGTAACTGCAATTTCCTAAATAGCCGTACTGTCGCTGATTTTACGAAAGCCATCTTCCCAAAATTGCTACCGAGTTAGTTACGTCCAGGTGGAATAACTGTAAATTTATCATTAGTCCGCCATAGTTGTTTTTCTTTATCACTAATTTTCAACATTATGAAACATCTGCTGGGCAACTGATTTTCACGACTCTGCACAATTTCTTTTCTTTCTCCTAACTCATTGCGTTATACTAGAATACTACTGAGGTTTTGACAAGAATGTCCTGCTAATTTACGTTCATTTTATTCCTTTGTATTATCCTTTCAGATGTTGCTCTCAACATCCGTATAGTTTCTTATAATTTCTATCTTCAGGATTATCCACTTTGCTGGTTGTTTTGTACAACGTTTTCCCACGATACTATGTCTCATAAGGAGATAATATCAACGTGTCAGTTTTAGACACCGAATTCTGATATAGTTGACATTAGGGGTTCTCAATCCTTTTTCCCCAATGGACGCTTTTGATTGCTATTCAACTCTATTGAACCTTCTTTGTCGATTGATGTATTATTTTTATTCTTTTAATCTTTTATTTGTTTTCAGTCATTTGACTGCGGCCATGATGGAGCACCGCCTTTAATTGAACAAATCGACCCCAAGACTTATTCTTTGTAAGCCTAGTACTTATTCTATCGGTCATTTTTGGCCGAACTGCTAAACTACGGGGACGTAAACACACCAACACTGGTTGTCAAGCGATGGTGGGGGAACAAACACAGACACACAAACATATATATATATATATATATATATATATATATATATATATATATATATATATATATATATATATATATATACAACGGGCTTCTTTCAGTTTCCGTCTACCAAATCCACTCACAAGTCTTTAGTCGGCCCGAGGCTATAGTAGAAGACACTTACTCCGGATGCTACGCAGTGAGAGTGAACCCAGAACCATGTGGTTGGTAAGCAAACTACTTTCCACACAGCCATTCCTGCGCCTATATAAACCAATCTTATAAATATTATAAGGAATTCTATTAAAACATTTAAATATCTTGTGTATTGTCGAGGCACTCCGTGGGTTAGGACGACAAGGGTTCCAGTTGATTCGATCAACGGAACAGCCTGCTCGTGAAATTACTGTGCAAGTGGCTGAGCACTCCACAGACACGTGTACTCTTCACGTAGTTCTCAAGAAAATTCAGCGTGATACAGAGTGGCCCTTTGAAATACAGGTACAACAGAATCAGGAGGAAAGAATTAGAGAAAGTCGTGGTGAAAAAGTACAACAGGGTTCGCCACCACCCCCTGTCGAAGCCTCGTGGAGCTTTAGGTGTTTTCGCTCAATAAACACTCACAACGCCTGGTCTGGTAATCGAAACTGCGATCCTACAACTGTGAGTTCGCTTCCTTAACCACTGGGCCATTGCGCCTCCATGTGTGTATTGTAGAAGTATGAGCAATTTATTGCACATAGATTTTAACAGCACAATCTTATATGGATCCCAAGCACGATATGAACCCCTTTTGAGAACGACTGATCTTTATGATCAACCTATATCTCTACCACTTTCGTGAATTACGTGTTCCGTTGCAGTTTTTGTTACTATATTGCAAAATCATGCCCAATAAAGAGAAAGTTAATGTCCCTGTTATTGGTCTAAAATAAGCTTGTGTGCGTGTATGTGTCTGTGCCTGCACGTACGTGCGACTGAGTTTGGGAGGAGAGAGAGCGTGAGTGAGAAACGGATAGATAGATAGATAGATAGATAGATAGATAGATAGATAGATAGATAGATAGATAGATAGATAGATAGATAGGTAGATAGATAGACCAAGATGCATAAGTACCTAAGAGCATCAATCTGCGGAGCCAATACCATGTATTTTGGCAATCATTTTTTTCCTTCTCCATTATTCCATTGTTTCAGTTACAAACCCTATTGAAGAGACAAAGCAAACAAACTAAACACATTTTAAATAATATTGTTCAAAATCTGCATAAAAAAAAAATACTATTGCGGGAAGATTACAGTCAGTCGATTACAGTTGAATATCTCTCTACAGGTCATGGCATCTTAATGAGGGTGTAACTCCTATCATATTACACAGTTCTATGACTTTTCATATCTTTTCGCTGGTAGTGAAAACCATTCCTTGTAAAATTAATATTCTCTTTTATCTTTTAAGTTAGACTCTTTGGCTCCACTGTTTATGAATATATATTTTTTTTTTATTTTCGTAAAATATTTTTATATTTTTGAATTTTTTTTTCTTTTATTTTTTTCACTTCCTCAGTAGGGTATGTTTATTGAAATGTTGAAAATTAAACAATAAACAAGGATTTTCAAATTGAATTGTTTTAGTTTTCTGAAATTGATTCTAAACCATATTTTTACAGTGTTACAAAAATGTCATTTATACCAGAAAGGTGTTTAAAACATAAAGAGATAAAAAGATTATCAATTTGTTAAGGAATGTTTACAAATGAAACGAAGAGAGATGAGATGGCCGGACAGTCAACAAAAAAGTTCATGGGCCAAATTAAATTTGCCCGTGCTACTGTTGACATCAGGACCTTCATTATTATATAAAGATATCGGAATTTCATTTCAAGATATCATGATCTAAAGATCAATATCTCATTACTTCCGACATGCAGGGGTCCCTCGCGATACGGGCCTAATGTGATTCTGAAAATCCCAGTTGGTTTTCATGTTGTAAACTGAGATGCGTTCCGATGGATTTTTTGGCGAAAAATAATATGAACAACAGAATACAAGCTGTGCAACCGCTTTTAAGCAAGAAAATAACAATTTCTAAACATACACAGTGCAATGTGTACACATTAAAAAGAATTTGTAAGAAAGTACGTTAGGAAATAAACAAGAATCGTAATATTGTAATACAAAAGATGTTGAGTACTATGTGAGATGCGGGAATAAAAATTATGAGGAAGATGAGGAGACATTATCTTCTACCTTATTCGTCATTATCAACATCTACTTGAGGGATGAAGAACTTATCAGAAGGTTGTTTGGTTTTTATGGGGCCTCATCTCTTTGCACAGTTCAGTGTAAGAACTGAACTTATTGAAAGCACCTCTTGTAATATTCATGTTACTTTTACAATTAGGGTTGTTAACAGAAAAACTTTACAGGCCTTCCTCTATAAGTGCCAACCCTTTTGCAATATTCTTTGCAATCAATTCAAGTGGTATTGATGGAATTTCCGCATTTTTATTTGTATTCTCAGATCTTGTGCCAACAGCATCAGTTCCTCGTTAGAGAAACCTTCTCGATGAAACACTGTCAACACAATCACATGAACGTCATTTTCAAATCCTACATCATTTACAAGTGTCAAAATATCTTCCTGAATTTGATGTATACTGCTCGTGGAAAACTTATAAAAGCATGTTCACAGTCTGGCCACATATTTTTTCAAACACCATTAATAGTTGATGGTTTCACTTCATCCAATTACTACTCAGATAATGTAGCTTGGAGTTAGCTACTACACCTTGATCCATAAGCTGAACCGAAAAGATACTCTTGGGTATATATTCTACCCTCACTTATTAGGAAGCTTATTTAAGTTGACTGGAGTATTATTTAAAAGGAACAGTGCTTTGCTGAAAATATCATGTTTGGCACTGTACCCTTCTGCAGCAGAATGGAACATATTTGTAAACTACTCTTCTAAAAGGTTCTTGGTCGTCAACACCTTATTTGAACGAGAAACCAAAGGTAGATTAAACTCCTGAAAGCCCTCGGCTCTTTGGAGTGATACACGAGTGGGAGTTTTAATTTTATGCATCTCCAGAGGCATTTTCTCCCAGAAGAAGCATCACACGATTTAAATCCTGCTTTAAATCCTGGTATCGATTTTTCCTAAGAGTCAAAATAGTTCTAGCAGGCATGCGCTTCTAAAAAGGTGCAGCTTCATCAACATTGCATACTTGCTCAGGTGTGTAGCTTGTTCAGCAATCCTTTCGGCTGCCTTAGGATAATTTGTAGCAGCCTCTACATTCGTAATTCGACCCCACGTCCATTTTGCCATAGTTTCTTTAGAGATACAGCTTTTCAATAAGTCTTCTTTGTAACCACATAAAAAAATCAACGCTAGTTTCCACTTTAACTGAGCGATATGCAGAACTGACAGAAAATGTGAATTAAAAAGGAGTTGAATATAATTAAAAAGTGAGAAAGAGACAAGACTGGAGACCGTACAAGGGGGAAAGAAAAACGAGAAAATATATAAAGAGAGAAACTAGAATAAGTGGAGCGACTAGAAAACGCTGACATAACATTTTACTTAGAAATGAAATAGTGAAAGAGAGGAAGTGAAATATAAAAAGACGGCTACAAAAGCTGATTTTAATAAGAGTACACGTATTTAGGAAGGCATGTAAGCTTTATTAAATTAACCCCAAGATTGTGTAATACATCAAGCAGGATTTGAACTTGGCTAAGTAAAACGTAGAACGAACTGTAAGGTAATCTTGTCAAGTGATTTTCTTTCCACAAAGTAATTTCCAGACAGTCATTTTCATTCCGTGTTATAAATCGATACATTCTAGATGATAAATGTGCCATGTAACTATATAGTCTTTCGTTTTAGTATGTTCAAGTCTATAGATAAATGATACTATTTGTTACCTACTGTCATTGATGTAGCTTTATTTCAGGTGTTGATATTCAGACATCTAAAATTAAAATATATCAAATTTAGTATTACTCGGTATCATGATGCATCAGTTGTTAGTAATAACCAGTTACAAATCAACCGACAAATGTCATTGTATATAGCATGTTTGCTATATAATATGATTTATTGGATAAATAATTATTGTTAATGTAGCAACACGGCCACATATTTTGACTAAGGATGTAATCGATTGGATCGATGTCAGAGATATGCAAGACGAAATCAAGCTACGACGAGAGTTGAATTCAGAATGCGAAGGGACGTTATTCTTACATATTTCTGATTCTGCTACTTATATCTTAATAAATGTCTAATAATGGCGATATTCAGTAACCTACAATTAAATTAAAGGAGTGAGTTGGCAGAATCCCTAAAAGCGTCGAACAAATTATGTTGCAGTATTTGTTTCAGCGCTTTACTTTCTGTTATGTCTCAACGCTACTACTATCTAGCACCTTCGGATGATCTCTACTCAACCGCTACACAACTGCTACTCGACTGCTACTCAACTGCTACTCAACACTCTACCACGGCCAGAATACCTCTTTTTATATGTCTTGGGAGATCATACTTCTTCGCCTGGGGCGTCGACATGACACTTTCTCAGTCCGAATTCAGTTGATTCTTGTTGTTCCAGGATTGATGCTATACAGTTCGAACCCAGGGCGGCGTATTGGCAGCATTATTAGATTGTCGGACAAAATATCTTGCGATCCGACATTGCATTTTACGATTTGAGTTCGCAATCCTACCTTGTCCCACTTTGCCCTTTGTCCTTTGAACATTTGATTCATCCTTCAACTACATCATAAAGATGGCTGACCTGTTTCATGAGCAACTTCCGTCTGCCATAAAACATAATCCTTACTCACGCCTGCGAGGCTAATTTGTATTCCAATAATTAAAATACTAACCTTTTCCTGCCAGTCAAATTTTAAATCCCATTTCAATCCTAATTTCAGTAGATAAATATTTCCTGTTGGACTCTCTTTGCTCTTCGGTTCACGTGACATCTCGTATCTATATATTAGTATGAAAGTCTCACGGTTACACACATGATGGGAACGGAGATTAAATAGAATTTGTTACGGGCTTTCTTAACATGTAGCATACTTTTATGTATGTATGTATGTATGTATGTATGTATGTATATATATATATATATACATAATTTTAGATGAGGGTGCTAGTCGATTACATCGACACATGTGCTCAACCGGTTCTTATTTTAACGACCCCAAAAGGATGAAAGACAAAGTCAACTTTAGCGGCATTTGAACCCAGAAAGTAACGCCAGAAGAAATACTGGTAACCATTTTGTCTGACGTGCTAACGGTTCTGCCACTTTGCCACTTTATATCACATTTCATATTGGTTTTAAATTGTGGCCAGTAATTTCGGCAGAAGGTAAGTCGATTACATCGACCCCCGTGCTCAACTGTTACTTATTCATCGATACCGATAGGAGTGAAGGTCGAAGTCAACCTTGGTGATTTGAACTCAGAATGTGAAGAGGTCAAAATGTCACTAAGCATTCTGCTCAGAGAGCAAATGATTCTGCCGGCTCACCGCCTTAAAGCATCTAAATATTTGTTTCAAATTGTGGCACAGGGTCAGCAAGTTCGTGGGGAGTGGGTAAGTCGATCACGTTGACCCCAGTACGTAATTGGTACTTACTTTATGGCCCTCGAAATGATGAAAGACAAAGATGACCACAACGGATTTGAACACACAGCGTAAAAACGGACGAAATGTCGGCGTACTAACGATTCTGCCAACTCGCTGCCTTATATCGCATTTTATGTTGGTTTATATTGTATTTCATTGCTGGTACAAGGTCAGCACTTTCAGGGCAGTGGGTCAGCCGATTGCATCGTCTACAGAGTTCAACTAGTACTTAATTTATCAACCCCCGAAAAGATGAAAGGCGAAGTCGACCTCGGCAGAATTTGAACTCAGAGCATAA
>NC_142932.1:28919236-28924236 GCF_046866305.1 Octopus bimaculoides
GTAGGAAGGGAAAAAGGGGGAGTTCGATCAAAAGGGATCGAAAAAAAAAGAAAAGGAAAGGCCGATCAATAGGGATCGTGTATCACACAGTAATGTTCTCGTGTAAAAAGAGGGGAGAACAGTTTAGGTTTAGCCGTGGAAGGAAAAGCCTACGGAAAAGACCACGGTAACCTTGGTCAATATTCTCATTGAAGAAACTATAACAGTAAGTGACTCTCTTTTGCCTTTTTGTTTTATTTTTTTTTCTTGTTCATAGGGTTATGCTCAAGATGGCTCCGTCGTTCACACGTGCCATCCTTGCTACATTCACCCATCTTTTTTTGAAGCATTCACTAGACAAGACTTCCCTTTCTACTCTCACCTTCCTCTTCAGGAGATACTTGAAGAAGTTGATGAGAGATTGCCCAGAGAGGAAAGTCTTTGTCTCTAGACCTTTCAGACGCGTCCACCATACACATTCTTTCGCCATAGCCACAAGTACGATGAAAATAGCTCTTCCTTCCCGTTTAAAGGAAGGAGGGGCGACAATATTCACGATAGACTCGGCTGATAGACCGACTCGTCCCACACGCGATAGCAGTTGTTCGACGTAAGCCCACAGCTCGGAAATGGTGGGACACTGTACGAGTGCGTGCAGAACGGTTTCGTCGCTCTGCCGGCATCTCGGACAGGTCGGCCCCGTGTTTCTCGAGCCATGCCTGTAGAGCTTATCCCGAACGGGTAGTGCTTCTCGATAGCACTGCCAGGCCAGGGATCTCTGGAAGTTGTCCATAGGTCCCGGCCCGAAGGTCGTCTTAAACAGGCGGGTCAGGTATTCCTCGTCGACGCCCAGGTTCGCCCCGAGATCGTCGTCGTACCTTCCCTCCACTAATCCACTATAGAATGCGTTAGTTGTGATGCAGTCGCTCAAGGTTGACCCGGGTTGTTGGAGTTGCCGAAGAGCAGCGCGACACTCGCGGTGCCATTCGCCCTTCCTCGGCCTCTTCTTGATCCATGACTGCAGTTCGGTCATGGAGACGAGCTGCGGGAAAGCGCGCCGCACAAACGGTGACCACACCTGTTCACCGCTGTCTACGTA
This sequence comes from Octopus bimaculoides, assembly GCF_046866305.1. Taxonomy (NCBI): domain Eukaryota; kingdom Metazoa; phylum Mollusca; class Cephalopoda; order Octopoda; family Octopodidae; genus Octopus; species Octopus bimaculoides. The sequence continues at coordinate 28,920,315 of NC_142932.1, forward strand.
GAGCCGGAGATGTCGCAGTCTCAGCGCGTGTCTGCGCATCATCAACCACGGCATGCCCAGTCCTCCTTTTAACGGGTGTTGGCAGCAAACGGATCGCCTAACCATCGGAACGCTTCCTTTTCACAAGAAGCGGAAGAGGATGCGCTCCAGTTTGGTGATGGTAGGGTCGGGACAAGGAACGACGGTCAGGCGGTAGTAGATGACGGACGCGATGTACGTGTTCGCCACCTCCGCCCGACCTTTCAGGGAAAGCTTCCTCTCGGCCCATTGCCGGGCTAGAGTGGCCACCCTTCTCGTTATCTCGTCCCAGTTCTTCTCCGTTTGGAGGTCTGGACCAAACCAGACCCCGAGCATCTCAACCGGACCGTCAGTCCAACGTCCCACGGCGGAGGCGCTACTTGACGGCATGGGCTTGCTTCTCCAGGTGCCGAGCCGCAAGCCCACTGACGTATCCCGGTTGATTTTCGCTCCCGTTACCGTTTCGTAGTCTTTCAGTGTCTCGCCGACAAGCTCGATGTGCTTTTGGCTAGACACTATGACGGTGACGTCGTCCGCGTATGCCGACACGCTCGTCCCGCATCCCAACTCTCGCGGGATGCCCCTCAGCGTCGCCAGCTTCCGCAGTAGTGGCTCGAGAGTCAACACGTACAGAAGCGACGAGAGGGGGCATCCCTGACGAACCGAACGTGCAATGTCGAAGGGTCTTGATAGATGCCCAGATAGGTAGATAGATGGATGGATGGATGGATGGATGGATGGATAGATAGATGGATAGATAGATAGATAGATAGATAGATAGGTAGATAGATAGATAGATAACTTTCTTTTATTAGCCACGCAGGGCTGCACACAGAGGGGACAAATACAACTGTAGAGCTTTTCTTTAAAAAAAAAACAAAAAAAAACAAATCCGATCAAAAGGGATCGGTAGGGGCAAAAAAAAAGGGTGGGTATCGTATATCACAGAAAATGTCAATTGTGTAAAATGGGGTAACATTAGGTTTATCCATGGAGAGAAAAACCTACGGAAAAGACCATGGTAACCTCAGCAGGGAATAGACACATGAGAGCGAAGTGCTGTCTCTCTCTCTCTCTCTCTCTCTTTTTTTTTTCTCGATTTATAGGATCATGCTCAAAGAGGTATCGTCACTCGCACGCACCATCTTTGCTACACTCACCCACCTAGATAGATTAAGACTGATAGATAGATAGATAGATAGATACATACATACATAGATAGATATGTCTTTATATCTCTTTTTGTCCCACTCATCCGCCGCTTGACAACTGATGTTGGTCTATTTCCTTTTGACAAATATCCACAAAACATAGTGTCTTTAGTAATATAATTTGTTCAATGTCATCGATTGGGATGGACAAGTTGAAACATCTGCTCTAATTCTCAACGCCAACGATCCGGCTTCTAGCCTCGTTTCCGTTACAGAAAATAATGGAAATTAATGATGACTGATGAGCAAATGAGTTCCATTTTATGAGAAGTGTGTTTTCAAATATAATCAAACTGAATGCAGAAAGAAGTCATTATACTGCCGCAGTAATACATGTCAACAGGATCCGAAAAGACGATGCAACCCAGAAGTAAACGACCACGTAGAATTTCTTCAGTACTGGTGAGAATACAGAGCCATTTCCAAATACATCTAGTTTAGTATAAATGCGAAACTGATATGTACAAGAATATAATACTGGTTTTAAATTTTGACACAAGCCTAGAAATTTCGGGGAGGTGGTAAGTGTATTACATGGACCCCAGCGTTCAAATGGTTCATATCCTATCGACTCCGAAAGGATGAAAAGCAAAGTTGACCTCGGCGGGATGTGAACTCAGAACGTAAAACGGACGAAATACCGCTAAGTATTTCGCCTGGTGTGCTAACGATTCTTCCAGCTCACTGCTTTATACAAGAATGTAATATTTATTTCTTTATTGACCACAGGAGGGGACAAACAAGGACAGACAAAGGGATCAAGTCGATTACAGTGAACCCATTGAATCTCTCCGAGAACTACGTTAAATGGAACACGTGTCTATCGAGTGCTTTAATTTTTCGAGTTGGCTGTTTTGTTGATCGAATCAACTGGACCACTCGTCGTCGAAACCGATGGAGTGCTCCAGCCGTTGTCATGCAACAAATTCCAGACTTAAAGAATTTTCTGAAAAGACGTCAATGTAACATGTATCCGTTATAGTTTAAACTATCCTGGCCGGAAAACTTTTCAGTTTTAATGAGGCCAAACTTTTAAGAGACGTTGTATGATAACAATGCCTCTTAGAACAAATATCATTGAATGAATTAAGTCAATTAGAGGAAGGAATACTTGAGATCCTTCTACACATATTATCTTAATCCTTTAGAGTGTCTAATCTGAGATAATGTAAATAAAATATATCTAAAACTTTGTGTGTGTATGTGTGTGTGTGTGTGTGTGGATGATGGGGTAAGAGCATGCATATGACGGTATATATATATATATATATATATATATATATATATATATATATATATATATATATACACACATATATATAATATATATAACAATTTGTTCGTTCGTCTTTTTCCTTGCGTCAGTATAGTAACCATTATGCCCAGTTTCAAACGCTATTTAATTCTGGGATCCCCGATTACTTCCTGAAAGCCTGCGAGAAATGATGACTTTGTGCAGCTCTTAGAACTCCTGTGATTGCATCTAATTACTCATTAAATCCATCTTGAATTAACGATTATCAACCAATAAAGATTGATAGTCTTTCTCTGTCTTGCATCTCTTCCCGATTGATCCTGTTGCATGGGTTAACAAGTGCCCATTATCACAACCTAAACTCATAGTTGTTCTTGTTGTTGTTGTTTCTAGTGAGCTCGTTATTATTATTATTATTATTATTGTTTAGCTCAAGACGAGCTGTTAATGAGATGAGCCACGACCAATATGATTCCATCACAACCATATCATCCTATTTTCAGACATTGTACATCGTGGACTATAGTGTTTCAATGTTGCTTTTCCTTTTTTTTTTTTTTTTTGAGAAGTAAGAGTTATTATGTGGAGGGAGATTTGGCTGTTATTTCTCACATGCTGCATGATCACATAGAATCTCGCTGCTCGTTCACTGGACTAACATTTACTTGAAAATCGTAATGTTGTAGTAGCAGTAGTAGTAGTAGTAGTAGTAGTAGTAGTAGTAGTAGTAGTAGTAGTAGTAGTAGTAGTAGTAGTAGTTCTTAATAAATGCAATAAAGAGAAGATGGAGTGTGAGTGAGTGTGAGAGTGGGACTGGGAGAAGAGTGGGGAAAATGAGAGACCACGTAATTATGACAAACACAATGCGAAGGAAAGAGTGAAACTTTGTAGCCTCGAGCCAAAGTCACTAATGAACATTATTCGATGAATTGTAGATCGAGTAATGTTGGTTTCAATTTTTGGCACAAGGCCAGCAATTTCAGGGTGGGGTTAAGTCGATTACATCGACTCCAGTGCCCAACTAGTACTTGTTGCATATATATCCCTGTAAAGGATGAAAGACAAAGACGATCTCGGCAGAATTTGAACTCAGAACGTAAAGGCGGACGAAATGCTGCTTAGCATTTTGTCCGGAGTGCTGAAAATTCTGCCAGCATATTACTCATTGAATAAGTAATATTCCGCACCAGATATATTGCAATATTTGGTTAGGTCAAGACGGCGAGCTGACAGAAACGTTTGGACGCCGGACGAAAATGCTTAGCGGTATTTCGTTTGTCTTTACGTTCTGAGTTCAAATTCCGCCAAGGTCGATTTTGCTTTTCATTCATTTGGGGGTCAATTAAATAAGTACCAGTTGCGTACTAGAGTCGATATAATCGACTAGTCCCCTCCCCAAAATGTTGGGCCTTGTGCCTAGAATAGAAAAGAATTTATT
>NC_142932.1:28929236-28934236 GCF_046866305.1 Octopus bimaculoides
CCGATCAAGCTGCACTTATTATGAACATTACTGAAGTCCTCCAGTAATCTAAAGTATCGTTTCACCAATAATTGTAATTAACTCACCATTTTGTATATGGCAGGATTAATTTGAATATATTTTAATGTATGCCTTTTATTCGTCACAGTGCCTCTAGATAATAATTATAGTTATCTTCCTCTATTCTTAGGTGAAACCATTCCTTCTAATTGTTCCGAAATGGATTTTATAGAAAGAGCGAGATCATTCAGTGCGGTCAAAAAGAACTCCGTTTGTTTTCGCGAATAAGATCCCACTGATGCGAAACTACACGAAACTGCTATAATAACAACAACAATAACAACAACAGCAATAATAATAATAATAATAATAATAATAATAATAATAATAATAATAATAATAATAATAATAATAATAATAATAAATGCCCGGATGCAGTACCAGGCAGTGGCTCTCATGGATTCTGATCTTAATTGATTGGAAGTGTTATCATGTACATTGTTTTGTCTTGGTATAAAAAGATGGGCTACAGCAAATATTCTGCTCAATACCACAGATTCCTGAACTGGGCGGTGTGTTGTATTCTTGAGCAAAACACTTCATTTCATGTTGCTCTGTTCAAAGAATAGACCCAGCGTTTCTTCTGCATTTTATAAGGGGCGACTAAAAGGTTAAGGTGAGATTTGACCTCCAAACACGTAAACCCTCACCAGCAATGATCACCCAAACAGACCCATGGTTTTGAGAGTTGTCAACTGAGTGGTGCAAAGGTGCTATCTTCCAGGTGCAACAGAAAATCACCAATAAATGGTGGATTCATTGACGCGCTGTTAGAGCGCATGTCCCGATGCTACGACTATCGTTTGAACTTGATTGTGTCGTTCTGTTTCTTATGCTTTTCGACATATGACGTGACTTTTGCAGCTGTGTTGCAGTAAATTCTAAGCATTTTATTTTTTCGTAGCCCTTGCTAGTAGCTTTCGTTCCTGATACAGTATTTTTAGAGGAAGGTTCTACGTTTACGCAGTTGAACAGAAATATAAGTTGCAGTCTTGCAATATTATGTCTGTGTCGTTGAGTGAGACGGTTAATCGTATTCAAAAATCTAACAGAATTAGCAATCATTACTACACACACACACACACACACACACACACACACACACACACACACACATAACTACGCCTCACCCCCTTAAAAGGAAAATCATGTAAAAATAAGCCCCAGGTTTTATATAAAACCAGGGTGCAGTGTGGGGTAATACAGCATTGTTGTCGAGTGAATTCAGTAGTTTCCACACACTCATGCTCCGAGTGGACGCTCTTTCCTTTCTTTCTCACACCGTCTAGTCGCCAATGTTTTCCATATTGCAGTATTTTCGTTTTAACCATTTGGTTTGTTTATCTCGAAGGAGTTTAATTTTCCTGTCTGACACCAAAGTTGAGATTTACATGTTCTCAGTTTATGCAGTAATTCTTGGCGTACCATTGATTATGGTATTTACGTTGTTTGGGAATTGCGGATTCTGATTTGACTCAAAATGGCATCCAGTTATATTGATTCTATATAAAAATAAGAAAAAGTAAAAAAAAAAAAAAACAAAGCAGTTTTTCTAGTCTTACTCTAAAACAATTTTGAGGTTATAATCCTGAGTAAGAGAGAACATGCAGCTATAATAACTGAGAGATTACGATTACAAACTAGTTGTATATCAGGAAATGCAGTGTAGTTAAAACCACGCATACTTTCTCAAGAAACACTGTTTATGTATCGGTCGATAATCATAATATATCATCTGGGGTGCAAATTTGACATTTACTGTTCGAGGGAAGCTAAAAATACTTCATGTATAGAATTAATTAACCTGTGTGCTGTTACGTAATTTCCTTCGAATATTAATTGCTAAATCAACACCATCACAAGATGTAATCTAAATATTGGTTGATTCATAAATAGTGTGACTGAGAGTTCGTTTATGGTTCCAACCGCACCGGAGACAATGAAATCGCAATCCTTTGGGTGTTAGAACCGCGTGTCTTTGGATCATGATCCTAAATTAGTTAAATCTGTTTAGTCTCCCAGATCAAACTTGATCGAACAATTCTATACTCATAGGGATCCCAGCAATAATCATCACATTTTTTCTATCCTTGTATATATATTATGTCCTTTTTTACAAAAAACGCTTTGTGCTACTTATAGAGAGAGAGATTTAACTGCTCTTTTCAGCAAGTCAAACGATCACAAAAGAAGGTTTTTTTTTTCATTGGCTGACCTTTGTTGTTGCTGTTGGCATTCCGTCGGTTACGACGACGAGGGCTCCAGTTGATCCGATCAACGGAACAGCCTGCTCGTGAAATTAACGTGCAAGTGGCTGAGCACTCCACGGACACGTGTACCCTTAACGTAGTTCTCGGGGATATTCAGCGTGACACAGTGTGACAAGGCTGACCCTTTGAATTACAGGCACAACAGAAACAGGAAGTAAGAGTGAGAGAAAGTTGTGGTGAAAGAGTACAGCAGGGTTCGCCACCATCCCCTGCCGGAGCCTCGTGGAGCTTTAGGTGTTTTCGCTCAATAAACACTCACAACGCCCGGTCTGGGAATCGAAACCGCGATCCTATGACCGCGAGTCCGCTGCCCTAACCACTGGGCCATTGCGCCTCCACTGGCTGAGCTTTAAACTTGTATTAAAGCAGGTTTGTTTTCTTTACTTTTTTCTAGATCTGCTCGCTTTACTTGACTGTCCTGGGATTTTTCCCTCTACTTCACCCACATATGATATGAAAAAGTAATCTTGATGTATCACATAGTTTATTACATAACATTAAGAACCTTAATAATAATTTAACATTAACGTTCTTTAAGTCAACATTAAGGGAAATAAACCAAGCACAAAATTAGTGAGAAAAACTATGAATAATTTTTCACCTAGAACAAATTTCTCTACTGGAATCCTCGAATTTCTCTTTGGAATCCAGAAATTTTACTACGGGGGTAGTAATTCCTTTCGTTTTCCTATAAGAAATTTCTCCGTAAGAATTTCCGTTTTAGAGCAAAACTAAAAATTCATTTTTTTATATATTTATACGGTGCGTTACGTAATTTTCCAGTTATATTAATACACAACACATCTTAAATTAATGAAAAGAAATATTAGTAATTCGAAACAGAATTTGAACGGCTTTCAGCTATGTCCGATGCTCATCCATTTGTAACAATTCACTTCATTATATATCTTCAGATATTAAGGGTTAGAAGGCGGTAGAGTGCCAGAAATGCTAGAGTGTTGAATGAAATGCCTTGTGGTATTTAATTACGACTCATTACGCTCTCATTTCAAACTACCCCCTACCGAAGTTATAGCTTTAATTTTCATTCCTCTCGAATCGTTAGAATAATTATCACTAAAATAAATACCATGATTATATAGTGATTGCCATCGTCATCGTCGTCGTCATCATCGTCGTCGTCGTCGTCGTCGAAGTCGTCGTTGTCGTCGTCATTACAATACTCCTGAAGATTATTCTGATTTGTAATTCAATCGGTGACAAAAAAATCAACTAAAAGCTACTACTACTACTACTACTACTACTACTACTACTACTACTACTACTACTACTTTTACTACTACTACTACTACTACTACTACTACTACTACTACTACTACTTTTACTACTACTACTACTACTACTACTACTACTACTACTACTACTACTACTACTATATCTGCTGGTGAAGCCCCTGTTGTTGTTGATGACACAAATGCTGCAGCTCCTCTTCCAACTCCTCTTCCACCTCCTCCTCCTCCTACTACTACTACGACTACTACTACTACTACTACTACTACTACTACTACTAATAATAATAATAATAATAATAATAATAATAATAATAATAATAATAATAATGATATTGTTCCTACTACTTCTAATGTTATTACTTCCAATACAACAGCCGTGTCTCCCTCGTTACCACCTCCACTACCATTTCATTATAATTTGAAATTCTGAAAGCTCTCCACCGAACATGCCTTTACATTTCTCGTAGTGTATAATTGAAGCATTGGAGACGGGTTGGATGCATGTGAAGATTATGATGAAGCCTTATCAATGCACAAAATTACAGGAAAGCAAATACAAATATGGCGTTGTTAACAGCGAAGCCGAGGTTACGTCATGCTGGTTAAAGTTAGATAAATATATGTAGTGTTTGACTAGATTTTATAAGGATCATAAAGAGAATTTCACCTCTAACCTCAAATGCAGACTTATCAACCTTACTATGAACGATCTTGCGAGGTTCTGTGAACATATCCTAAATAGTATTAACAGCAAGACTAGTAAAGTTTCTAATCCACAACACTGAAATAAAACCAGTATTGTACATATACTGGATCAGCAAGATCAAAACAGATGTAAATTCACCCATTTCAATAATGTTGATTTCCACTCGTCTGTTTCCAAAACCCTCAACACCAGTGTATTGAGATGTTAACGAATATATAGTACTAAGAACTTTTAGAGATAGCGACAGAAATATACATGCCAGAGCGTTATGTCTCAAATACTACCAGTGGCTGTGTGAGCATCTCATCCTCGTCGCCACTGTTATGTCTCAAGCTACTGCTATCTAGCCCCTCCGGATGATCTCTACTAAACCGCTACACAACTGCTACTCGACTGCTACTCGACTGCTACTCAACACTCCTACCACGGTCAGACTACCTCTATTTATATGTCTTGGAAGATCCTACTTCTTCGCCTGGGGGGGCGTCGACACAACACAGAGCAACGCTGCTCTTTAACAAGGATATTACAAGGTAAAAGAAATATTTCAATGATTGCTTTGTTAAAGCAGAGCAGAAACATGGGAAATTGCTGGTTGAATAACTTAGATATACTCAAATTTAACTTGGAAACCTTAGCCATAGGGTTGTACAGAGATGACGATTTTACTGTCTTGTACATTATTAATAGATACAGGTTATATAGCATCAG
>NC_142932.1:28939236-28966736 GCF_046866305.1 Octopus bimaculoides
ATTAGCCACACAGGGCTCAACGAAGATGGGACAAATACAATGTAGAGCTTTTCTTTTTGGGAGGGGGAAGGAAGAAGGAAAAAAAAAAGAAAAAAAAAAAAAAAATTGGTGGTGTCGATCAAAAGGGATCGTAGGAAGGGAAAAAGGAGCAGTTCGATCAAAAGGGATCGAAAAAAAAGAGAAAAGGAAAGGCCGATCAATAGGGATCGTGTATCACACAGTAATGTTCTCGTGTAAAAAGAGGGGAGGACAGTTTAGGTTTAGCCGTGGAAGGAAAAGCCCACGGAAAAGACCACGGTAACCTTGGTCAATATTCTCATTGAAGAAACTATAACAGTAAGTGACTCTCTTTTGCCTTTTTGTTTTATTTTTTTTTCTTGTTCATAGGGTTATGCTCAAGATGGCTCCGTCGTTCACACGTGCCATCCTTGCTACATTCACCCATCTTTTTTTGAAGCATTCACTAGACAAGACTTCCCTTTCTACTCTCAACTTCCTCTTCAGGTGATACTTGAAGAAGTTGATGAGAGATTGCCCAGAGAGGAAAGTCTTTGTCTCTAGACCTTTCAGACACGTCCACCATACACATTCTTTCGCCATAGCCACAAGTACGATGAAAATAGCTCTTCCTTCCCGTTTAAAGGAAGGAGGCGCGACAATATTCACGATAGACTCGGCTGATAGACCGACTCGTCCCACACGCGATAGCAGTTGTTCGACGTAAGCCCACAGCTCGGAAATGGTGGGACACTGTACGAGTGCGTGCAGAACGGTTTCGTCGCTCTGCCGGCATCTCGGACAGGTCGGCCCCGTGTTTCTCGAGCCATGCCTGTAGAGCTTATCCCGAACGGGTAGTGCTTCTCGATAGCACTGCCAGGCCAGGGATCTCTGGAAGTTGTCCATAGGTCCCGGCCCGAAGGTCGTCTTAAACAGGCGGGTCAGGTATTCCTCGTCGACGCCCAGGTTCGCCCCGAGATCGTCGTCGTACCTTCCCTCCACTAATCCACTATAGAATGCGTTAGTTGTGATGCAGTCGCTCAAGGTTGACCCGGGTTGTTGGAGTTGCCGAAGAGCAGCGCGACACTCGCGGTGCCATTCGCCCTTCCTCGGCCTCTTCTTGATCCATGACTGCAGTTCGGTCATGGAGACGAGCTGCGGGAAAGCGCGCCGCACAAACGGTGACCACACCTGTTCACCGCTGTCTACGTAGAGCCGGAGATGTCGCAGTCTCAGCGCGTGTCTGCGCATCATCAACCACGGCATGCCCAGTCCTCCTTTTAACGGGTGTTGGCAGCAAACGGATCGCCTAACCATCGGAACGCTTCCTTTCCACAAGAAGCGGAAGAGGATGCGCTCCAGTTTGGTGATGGTAGGGTCGGGACAAGGAACGACGGTCAGGCGGTAGTAGATGACGGACGCGATGTACGTGTTCGCCACCTCCGCCCGACCTTTCAGGGAAAGCTTCCTCTCGGCCCATTGCCGGGCTAGAGTGGCCACCCTTCTCGTTATCTCGTCCCAGTTCTTCTCCGTTTGGAGGTCTGGACCAAACCAGACCCCGAGCATCTCAACCGGACCGTCAGTGCAACGTCCCACGACGGAGGCGCTACTTGACGGCATGGGGTTGCTTCTCCAGGTGCCGAGCCGCAAGCCCACTGACTTATCCCGGTTGATTTTCGCTCCCGTTACCGCTTCGTAGTCTCTCAGTGTCTCGCCGACAAGCTCGATGTGCTTTTGGCTAGACACTATGACGGTGACGTCGTCCGCGTATGCCGACACGCTCGTCCCGCATCTCAACTCTCGCGGGATGCCCCTCAACGTCGCCAGCTTCCGCAGTAGTGGCTCGAGAGTCAACACTTACAGAAGCGACGAGAGGGGGCATCCCTGACGGACCGAACGTGCAATGTCGAAGGGTCTTGATAGATGCCCATTGACGCGAACTACCGAACGGATGCCTCTGTACAAGGCAGCCATCCAGCCGCGGAAAATGGGACCGAAGCCGGCTGCTATGAGGACAGCCTCCAAGTATTGATGGTCTACCCTATCGAAAGCTTTCGATTGATCTAAATTGATCAGGGCCCCACCCATGCCAGGTTCCTTAACTACCCTCTCTATGATGTAGCGCATCAGATGGAGGTTGTCATGGATGCTCCTGCCCGGCACCGCGCACGTTTGCGCCTTGCCGATCAGTTTCTCGATGACAAGCGCCAACCGCTTGGCTAACACCTTGGCCAAAATTTTCAAGTCTGCATTAAGCAGAGTGATGGGCCTAAAGTTATCTATGACGTCCCCCTTGTTTGGATCTTTCTTCAGCAGCGTTACGGCTCCTCGACTCACAAAACCGGGAATGCTCCCGTTTTGCTGCCAGTTGCAGTACACCGCCACCAAGACGTCTCCAAACAAGTCTGGCTTACAGTTGTAAAGCTCGTAGGGCAGACCATCCAAACCCGGAGATTTGTCCCTCGAGCATCCCGCCATCGCGTCCCTCACTTCCGCCGCCGTGATGGCACCTTCGCAGCACTCCGCCTCTCTTGCCGAGAGTCGTGGCAGGCTGTGCAGGTAGGCACTGAAGTCCACCCTGCGTTCTCGCTAGCCATTCGTCCCAAACAGTCGAGCAAAGTGCCGCTGAAAAGCCTCACACATTTTGCTTGGCTCGAGCAGTTCGCGCCCCTGTTCGTCCACCAGAGACCGAATGGTGGCTTTGTTGCCCTGTTGCGCCTCCGCCACCCGGGCCTCTCGTGCGGCTCCAACACCTTCGTTTCTTAGAGCACGCATCCTAGCCTTGACAACGCACCCTTCGTGTTTGGCGTTGAAGTGTTGGTCAAGGGCCAACCTCGCCGCCAAAGATAGATAGATAGATAGACAGATAGATAGATAGATAGATAGATAGATAGATAGATAGATAGACAGATAGCTAGATAGATAGATAGATAGATAGATAGATTGATAGATAGATAGATAGATAGATAGATAGATAGATAGATAGATAGATAGACAGACAGATAGATAGATAGATAGATAGATAGATAGATAGATAGATAGATAGATAGATAGATAGATAGACAGACAGACATCTTCATTATTAATTTTTGAGAGGAAAAGGTTAACAGTGACTTCAAAGTTTCGGCTTCCTCGCCACCATCAGACACTCAGACGACGGAGAGCAAGCCGAAACTTCGAAGTTATTGTCAAACAACTTCTTCTGAAACTATTTTCAAAATATATGCTATATTAGTTTTAAGTAATCCTTCAGTTAATATTAAACTGTATTTAAGTAAATCTTGGCAAAAACATCATTGTGTGTGTGTGTGTGTGTGTGTGTGTGTGTGTGTGTGTGTTTGTGTGTGTGTGTGTGCGTGTTTGTGTGTGTGTGTGTGTGTGTGCGTGTGTGTGCGTGTGTGTGTGTGTGCGTGCGTGTGTGTGTGCGTGTGTGTGTGTGTGCGTGTGTGTGTGTGCGTGTGTGTGTATTGCAATGCATCAAATGTTTTCCTTCTTCTTCTAAAGCATTAGTTTAATAAGCTAAAGTCATTCTTACAAATAGCAATGAATCAAGCAACAATATAATGATTACAATAAATCTCAAAGATGAGCCAATACCCACTTCTCTGAACACATTTGGAATTTAAAAGATAATTCTGTTACCAATTATAAAACACAATGTTTTAACACAGAATTCGTATCCCATAATTATGGTCTCGGAGTGTATGATCTTTATTTTTTGGAGAACTCTAACACCCTGGTATAGTCTTATTTTTTTAAATTTCCAACTAAATCGGAGTTAATGACATCTCGCAGATATTTCTATTTATGTTTAGAAATTTCCAAACACTGAATATGATAAAAACAACTACATTCACTCATTCATCAACGTTAAAATATCATTAATAATAGCTACCTTCCTGGCTTTCGTGTTTCACACATATGATACTAAAGACACGAAAATGTCACGTATTTTTGTACACAAATAGAATATAACACATGTTTGGTAGGTGTTACTTAAATAAATGAATGTGTGATCCCTTTCCACAACGTTTTTTTTTTTTTTTTGAGGCAATAAAGTCTCGATGAGTAATCATGCTTTTAGGTGTTCGCGAATATCTTTCCTTATATATTGTTATGCTGTTTGCCTGTTTCTTTCATTTGAATAATAGGAACCGTGAAATTTAGTGTTATGATTCAAGAAGCTTCTAGTTTTAATAAAATACATCCTTAGTCTATTTTTTTTCTAGATACAATAATTCACCAATATATATATATATACATTTATACATAAGTGTAAATGTGCATGTCTGTATAAGTGTTCGTGCGTTGGTGATGTGTCTGTGTGAATTTTTGTGTGTATGTGTGTATGTATGTTTTGTTTGCCACAGGAGAAAAGTAGTCAATACCAGATGAAAATTTAATTGTATTTATTCTCCCGGTGCACGCTTTCTGGATCTATCAGATTTAAATGGTAATCTGTTATGAAAACGATACTAATAACATCCATGATGGCACTAGGACCTTGCCGCTTGATTGGCTGTGAGTTACAGGGTAGGTTTGGCAATTCTTAGCTGAAGAAAATTACAGTTGAAGGTTGTTCATAATCGGTAAAGGCAGAAAAATATTTTCATCATAAAGGAAAACAATTTTACTTCTCTTAACAGAAGAGTAATCTACATTTTGGCTTGAATTTTTTATATGGAATTTGAATATGGAATTTCTCAGTAACTCAAGTATCAGTTGTAGATGCAGCCAATTTCTAATACCGAACTCACTGGTGCAGCAATATGTTTAAACGCTTGGAGATCGTATGTTTTTCATTAAGACAAGAAGAAAATGTTTTGTTTTTCATGTTCAGAACATCACCGGACACGATCAGAAAATTGAGCTTCTTGATTACGCATAGATGATAAAAGCTACAAACGAACGTTTCATCCCCTTCCTTTTGCGACAATAGTCGAGTTTATCGTGTAAATATGCCTATATTTTTTTAATTCGAAACATATTTTGAAAGTAATGCAGCATCGTTCTTTCTTCAAGGTGTTAACCTATGGATGTGCTTTGTGTATGCAGCTTTAAAAGTATTCCTGGTTAACATGATATATACCTTTACTTTGTCGTTCTCCTCTGCTCTGCATATCATTTTTTTTTCAACAAGCAACTAGCCGAGTTGCTAAAATGTCATGGAAGTTACTCGCTATGAAGAACAGAAATGGAAAACTCAGAGTGGCCATTATGAAAAAACACATACATAAACAAATATACTTACATATATATATATATATATATATATATATATATATATATGAAATAAATAATATATAATAAATAATATATAATAAATAATATTATATATATATATATATATATATATATATATATATATATATATATATACATGTATATATGGATACAGGACGTCACCAATGGAAAAATAAGTAAACAAATGAGAGAAAAACGAATGAAATACGTAAACAACAGGGAAAATGGAAAACAGGACAAGTTAACACAGAAGAAAGGATCCTTCATCATTTGTCCCTTATCTACTCCTAATTTCGAGCGTTCACTGTCAACATGAGTTTTCAATGACTGTTGTCCCATAAATTCTAAAATAAAATTTAGGATTTATGGAGGGTCAAAGTTGAGAATAAAATGTTGACAGTGGAGAGATACAAGGAAACCGAACGACAACAAAAATAGGTGTGGTCATTAGAGCAAAATGAGAGGAAAATAGTGAACGCTGGGAGAAACATTTTTTTGAAAAGAGAAAAAATAGAAGAGAGAGAGAGAAACACGTCCGTTCGTTTAAAAGTCTATACAGGAAAAAAAGATGGTCACGTGAGGAAATGAAAGATTGACGATGGTCACGTGTGAGGAACGAGAGAGAGACAGACAGACAGACAGACAGACAGACAGACAGAGAAAGAACGGGAGAGAGAGAACCAGATAGAAACCGATGAAGGAGAGAGGAGGAGAAAAGGAAAATTAAAGGATGGAGTAGAGAGTAGAGAGTAGAGAGTGGCATCAAAAAGGTGAAGATAAACTTATTTGGAAATGTATATGTCGCGTTCAATTAAATAATAAATAATATATGCATATATGGGTACAGGACGTCACAAGCGGTGCAAATAACATAAAATACGTAAAGAAACGAGGGGGAAATGAGGGAAATATGTAAACAACAAGAAAAGAATGGAAGACAGGACAAGTTAACAGAGAAAGGACACTATATATACATATATACATCTGTGTATATATATATATATATATATATATATATATATATAAGATTGACCAGTGACCGGTCTGTCAATATGCTAGAAGAAGCTCAATCGAGGTATGTACAATTTTCACTGGTCTAGCCCGCCTGTTTTTGCTCCGCTGAATCCGTATTTGAGAATTTTTTAAGTGAGCTTCTTCTAGCATATTGACAGACCGGTCACTGGTCAATCTTATATACACAAGTACTATAATCTTTTTAGGATCTCGAAAAAGATTTTTTCATGAACCTTCTGATTCTTTTAATGTGCTAGTTTCCTGGTATTAAATTGATATTAATTAATATCGAATTTTTACCATATGTTATATATATATACATATATATATATATATATATATATATATATATATATATATATATATATATATATATATAGACGCATCACATATGATCTTCTTCAAGCACATTGGCAGTCCACCTAGTGATCTACTTTATATATACATATATATATATATATATATATATATATATATATATAACGTGAGAGAGTTAGGGGTTGGGGGTACAACCCACTAAGGGATAGTATCTATCCAGTATACTGCTGGGAGGGTACCCAATTATTGCTACACTAGTGCTATACTAGGTGCAATCAATGGGAGCGGGTAAAAGTGGAGGTTTTACCCAAAATTAGAGGATGAACATCCTCTAATTCCTTATGTACTTTGTACTTCTATATGTAAACCATGTTGGCAAAATAACATAGTCTGCCATAGACACCTGTGCTTTGGTTCTTTCTTTCTTTTTCTTTTCTTCCTTTTTTGTCACTTTTGCTATGAATTAAATTAATGAATTCAACGGGATACACCGTCTGCAAGTAGTTGGGTTCAGCATATTATCCTCCATTTTCTAATTGTTACACACACACACACACACACACACACACACACACACACACATATATATATATATATATATATATATATATATATATATATATATATATATATATATATATATATACATATATATATATATATCTGTCAACATCACTACTTATATTTCCGTTTGTGTATATTGCAATATATATATGCATGCGTCACGTGCCTATTCTATTCATTTCTGGGTTTGTTTCTTTTCTGGCTGGTGTTAATTTTTTCGGTTCATAATAAGAATGACTGTTTGTAAATTAACTTTCCTTTATTATATTTCCACAGAAAACTCCAAAGATTCTTATGTCTTCTTAGATCACCATTTCATTATATGTCCACATCAATAATTTTGTCGGTTTTTTGCCTCTTTTTTTTTTCTTCATTTTCCTTTTTTTCTTTTTCTGTTTTGTTTAACATTTGATGTCTTCACTTTTTGTTCAGTCTGTATTTATCCAAAATTTATTATTCTCATCATCGCATCCTCACTAACATCGTATCCTCATGTCCATAGTCACCGTCGTTGTCGTCGACATAACCGATAATGATGTCCTTCTCCTCGTTGCTTTTGTTGTTATTATTGCTCCTCCTCCTCCTCCTGCCACTATCATTCCTGCTACTTGTATTTCTATTCTTTTATTCTTCTCTCTCATACTATTAAGGTGTAAACTTGTAAGAGTTGAGTGTATGTCACCGTCCATTCTATGAAGCATTACACACCTTACGGATGTTGCACATGAAGGTTTTACGCTTACTTCCGCTTAAATATTCTTCACTTAACACAATAGTGTTGTATGACTGATTTGAATTGTTAATATGTTTTTCCTGTAATGTTTTATAAGATGTTTTTCAGGGTTTTATTATTCTCAAGAAAAGACATTCATGAATTAATTCATCCACGTAAAACATCTATTGTCATTTCGCTATTAGCACACCTAGGCATTCAGTATATATATATATATATATATATATATATATATATATATATATATATATATATATATATATATATATATATATATATATATATACATACATATATATATATATATATATATATATGTATATATATATATATATATATATATATATATATATATACATATATATATATATATATATATATATATATATATATATACATATATATATATATATATATATATATATATATATATATATATATATATATATATATATATATATATATACCTGCATAGATAACGATGTTCCTAAGAGTATACATATGTGAATATATAAGTATATATATATATATATATATATATATATATATATATATATATGTGTGTGTGTGTGTGTATATATTATATATATATATACACATATATATATAGATACATATATATACATGTATATATACATATATATATATATATACATGAATATATATATACACACATATGCATATACATGTATACATGCACACGTATTTAAATATATATATATATATATATATATATATATATATATATATATATATATATATATATATATATATATACATATACATACATGTATATATATATATATATGTATATATGTACACACGTATGTATGTAGATATATATGCATATATATGTACATAGCTCCATATATATATCTGTGTGTGTATAGGGAAATAGACAGACATAGTGATGTGGTTACAGGGAAGTATATGTTTAATACATTCAGATAAAACTACATAAAATACATACATATATATATATATATATATATACAAACACGCACACTGACGCGCATATATATGTGTGCGTGTGAGAGAGAGATATATATATAGAGAGAGAATATGGGCAGGGTGGAAGCGCACATAGAAGTATATGAATACTTAGGTATTTATATACATACGTATGTACTGGTATATACATGTATATATGTAATTTATATATATACATACACACATATATGTATATATATGTATATCTATATATATATATATATATATATATATATATATATATATATATATATAAGCCAAATACAATTATACAGTTATATACAATTATACGGCAATATAAGCATTATATATACATACCGTCGTTCACATAAATATATCTATATATGAAATATATATATGACCATACAAGTATGTGTCTTTATATAAACGTATATAGATACGTGTACACACATATTTACATATATACTCACTTGCATATGTAGGCATGGATAGACAATCATACAGATAGGTAGAAAGACACAGAGAGAGTGAGAGAAGGGGATAGATAGATAGATAGATAGATAGATAGATAGATAGATAGATAGATAGATAGATAGATAGATAGATACCTTTTTATTATAGCCACACAGGGCTAAATACAGAAAATGGACAAATTACAAAGTAGGGCTTTTCTTTGGGGGGAGGGGGATAATTTCGATCAAAAGGGGTCGCGGGGAAAAAAAACGTGGGGGGGGGGGCGATCAATAGGGATCGTGTATCACAGTCAATGTAAAAAAACGGGGAACAGATTAGGTTTATCCGTGGAGAGAAAAGCCTACGGAAAAGACCACGGTCACCTCAAGCTTTTTTTTTTTTTAGATAGATAGATAGATAGACAGACAGACAGACAAATAGATAGATAGAGAGAGAGAGAGACAGACAGACAGACAAATAGATAGACATACAGACAGACAGACAGACAGACAGGCAGACAGATAGAGAGAGAGACAGACAGACAGACAGACAGACAGACAGACAGACAGACAAATAGAGAGAGAGAGACAGACAGACAGACAGACAGACAGACAGACAAACGAACGCACAGACGGTCGGACGGACGGACGGACGGACGGAGGCAGACATTGTACGTACATATTCTCTCTTACTTTCTATATTATCTTCTGTCTTCTTGCGCATGTAAAGAAAGGCCGGTATTTTGTTTTCCCCTTAATTCATTGTTACTACCACAGTTTCATGTAAACAACCACGCAAGGGCAAAATAGGAGGCTCAGACACACACACACACACACACACACGTACCAACGGACAACCACTCACGCATACATATATATGTATGCACACACAGAAATATATATATATATATATATATATATATATATATATATATATATATATATATGTATGTATGTATGTATGTATGTATGTATGTATGTATGTATACATAAACATATACATGTGTGTGCGTGTGTATGTGTGTGTGTGTGTGTGTGTGCGTGTGTGTGTGTATGTATGCATGTATGTTTGAAAATATCTATGTACCTGAGTATATGTAAATGTGCACAAAATATATGTGTTTGTAAAAATAGATTATTATTATTATTGTTCAGTAGTTTTATTTTTATAACGTGCTTTCACTTCACTACCGAGCGCAGCTCTGTGCGCCTTGGGTACGTGCTGTGGTTTGCTGTGGTGCTCTTATGGTTACTGTATTGAAAGTGTTTTGCGTAGAATGTGTGCAGTACCCAGTAGTGCAATTTTCTGTATGTTATATATATTTGTAAGTCCTGGTGTTTTTGTTATGTATTTGTCTGAATATTTTTTTATTATACCTAAGGCACCTACTATGATAGGAATTGTTTCTGTTTTTAGATTCCACATTCGAGTTATCTCTATTTCCAGGTCTTTGTATTTTGAAAGTGTTTCCATTTCTTTTAGAGAAACGTTGTCATCTACTGGTATTGATACATCAATTAGAAAGTATTTTTTCTTCATGATCTTTGACAACTATATCTGGTCTATTTACCTTAATTTCTCTATGTGTGTGTATTGGCATATCCCAGAGTATGGTTGCTTTCTCGTTTTCTGTGACCTTTTCTGGCGTGTGTTTATACCATCTTTTTTCTGTTGTTATTCCATAGTGTTGGCATAGCTTCCAGTGTATATAGGTCCCAGTTCTGTCGTGTCTGTGAATATATTATTATTATTATTATTATTATTATTATTATTATTATTATTATTATTATTATTATTATTATTATTATTATTATTATTATTATTATTATTATGTGAGAGAGCAGTGCATACCATCGAAGTGACACTGGGGTAAAATATGCGAAGCCCAATATACCCATCATGACAACCCGTCTGATAGGGGTACAGTAGGCACATGCACCACAACCATATGGTCGCGGCATGGTGTTCTCATTTATTATGATTATTATTATCATTATTATTATTATTATTATTATTATTATCATTATTGTTGTTGTAGTTGTTGTTGTTGTTGTTGTTGTTGTTATTATTATTAGTATTATTATTATTATTTTATGTTTGACTTTTGTTTTGCATTTGTACAAGTTGGATCCAAGTCTCACCCAGAGACCTCAAGAGACAACAAGTTAGAAGTCCATGTAGGTGTTATGCCTAGGGTACCATATATTTGGATTTGTAGAGTTTTGTTCAAGTGAATGTTTAAGAAACCATAAGAAAATTATGTGTTTGCTTTAAAATTTGAGATCACATAGACAATATTTTACGTAGGATATGGGCAGTTCCCATGAGCACTATCTTTTGAACTTCAGCCATTTTGGGGTTTCCTGGAATCTGATCTAGGTAGTAATCAGCCCGTTTCGCTGTCATTCCCAGGGCACCTATGACAATAGGTATTGTTTTCGTCTTCAGATTCCACATTTTGCTAATTTCTATTTCAAGATCTTTATATTTGATCAGTTTTTTTTAGGTCTTGACAGATACGTTTATATCGATTGGGACAGTCATATCAATGAGGAGGCATCATTTTTGTCTGAAGTCTTTCAGTATGATGTCTGGCCTATTTGCGTCTATCGTTCTGTCAGTTTGAATGGTGAAGTTCCAGAGGAGTGCAATGTGATCATTTTCAAGTACTGGGGGTGGTTTGTGTTCCCACTAGTTTTTATCATGGGGCAAGTCCAGGTTTTTGCATATTACCCAGTGAATATATTGTGCAGCTCTATCATGCCTGTTGAGATACTCTGTAGGCGCAAGCAGACTGCACATGGAGACAACATAATCGATGGTCTCATTTTGTTGTTGGCATATACGACATAATGGGGAGCTGCCGTTCTTTAATATGTTGGCCTGGTAGTTCTTTGTAGGTAGGCATTGATCTTGGACTGCTATGATAAACCCCTCTGTTTTTGATTTCAAACCAGAGGCCATTAACCATTGGTGGGTAAGGGCTTTGTCAATATCTGCATTATTCGCTCTCTTTGGGTATTTGCCATTGAGAGGTTTTCCATGCCATTTTTCAGTCATAATAGCCGACCAGGTCTCTGGAGAGCTGGACGGTTTCCTCATATATTAGCCTATGGAGAATATTAATTTATTATTATTATTATTATTATTATTATTATTATTATTATTATTATTATTATGATCATCAGCATCATCATCATCCCCTGATAGTGTTATGTTTGCTACTGAAATGGAAATAACACAATAGCCTTACTTGCATAAACTAGCTCTGTTCACTGTTTCTAAATACTGCCAGAGAAACAGAGAGCGAAGAAGGGATAAATACACAGTTATACATTTCTGAATGATCTTGGAAGGATTATGCAAATTGTCAAACCAGGCGACCAAAATTGTATTTCTCTAGCGAGGGTTACGACTACGTTACTAATACTCTCAAAGTGGAAGATTTCTTTAATAAAATTCCCATGAAAAAATAAGCTGTTACTTGTAGCACACACGTGAAACATACTTAGACAATCTGTTAAGCTACGAGATGAAACTACAGATAATGACAACATCATTGATGAATTATTAGCAATTTCACTAATTATCGAACAGAAAGCATGTTGATGTCACTTCGCCGGCAGTTGTATGTTGGGAAAGTTTAAAGCAGGGAAATAGAGTGAACGTACACAATACATGTGTGTGTGTTTCAGGTATTTATGTGATCTTGGGACCTTGAGGCATTAGAAATGTAGTTTCACCACTACTCTCTTTACTCTCTTTTACTATCTTACTTTCTTTCAGTCATTTTGACTGCGGCCATGCTGGAGCACCACCTTTTAGTCGAACAAATCGATCCCAGGACTTATTCTTTGTAAGCCTAGTACTCATTCTATCCGTCTCTCTTTTGCCGAACCGCTAAGTTACGGGGACGTAAACACACCAGCATCGATTGTGAAGTGATGGTGGGGGGACAAACACAAACACACAATCATATATACACACACACATATACATACATACATACATACATATATGTGTGTGTGTGTGTGTGTGTGTGTGTGTGTGTGTGTGTATACGACGGACTTCTTTCAGTTTCCGTCTACCAAATCCACTCACAAGGGTTTGGTGGGCCCGAGGTTATAGCAGAAGACACTTACCCAAGGTGCCACGCAGTGGGACTGAACCCGGAACCATGTGGTTGGTAGTTAGGGAAAGTAGATTATTCGACGCCTAATTCAGATTTTTGCATAAATCGTACCAAAATCTTCCAGAACTATATTTCTGTGTAATTTATAATTCCTTCGTTCCTTATTTCTCTCACAATAACTTCAATAATAAATAGAGCTAATTCCTTCGAACAAGACGGTGTCGTAGCAACAGATATAACATTACCAAGGGATCATCATCATCATCATCATCATGTCTTTTGTTTGTTACAATTTGTACGAGCTGCACCCAAGTCTCAACCAGAAACATCAAAGGACAGGGATTTGCATTTAAAGATGCAGCCAAGAGAGGTGCCGTAAAATTGATAAATTGATGTTCGTTATAAAAAAAAAATCCTTTTCATAGAATTTATTGTAAAACTTTATTACCGCTATCGTCATCCAAGCAACAGTCTTTGAAATCTGCTCGTACGTTTATTGTTTACGTTTGTATACTTAAAAGACCTGCTTTCTTTCTTCCTTTTTTTCTTTTTTTTTTTTTGTTAATTAGCCGACCAGGTCTCTGGAGAGCTGGACGGTTTCCTCATATATTAGCCTATGGGGAATATTAATTTATTTTTGAAAATAAAATTAAATATTTTTTAAAAATATGGTGTTTAGGGAAGGGAAGAGTGACAGTGGTTGTCTGAAAGAGTTGCTATGAACAGAATGTTACACTCTCTCCTCTTCCTATCACCTCTGTGAACACAAATACAGGTAACAATGAAGACGACGACGACGACGGCGACAACAAAAACAGCAAAATCGATAGCAAAGAAGTCCAATAGGAAAAGTCAAGTGGCACAAGAAGACAATAGGAAGAAAACACCAACCTCACAACTACCACGCGATAATGACCGCAATTAAAAAAAACAACATAAGAACGACAACAACAGTACAAACAACACCATCAGGTCAACTCAAATTCAAGCAGTTGTTATGGCAACACCACCGCTGCCAACAGGTAACCGTCAGCTCAAAAGCAGCTTTTTTACCAACCTACAATTCCACAACCATCATCTCCTCTGCAATGGCTGGATCTATTAACTGTTGAGGGCAATAGCAGAAGCAATGCCTTCAAGGAGGAATGAGACTAACCAGGCAATCGGATCAACAGGATCCTTTGCTACCGTAGCTCGAATCAGAAGTCTTAAGCTGTAGAGAGAAATAATTACAGAAATAAAATCAGTTCTCAAGAGAAATTAAAGAAAAATTAGTCTAGCTTTATCCAGCCATGTCATCTATCAGTTCTGCCAGTTCTGCCAGCTCGCTTCCTTACTGGCATCATTAATACAATCACAACAAACACAGCCAGACACGTAGTCAGACCAACAACAATTGGGTGAAACACAAACATAAAATCAACCGCGGAAAGGGAATCAACAAATGTAAGTATAAAGAAGCCCGCAGCGTAACTTCGCTCTAGTGAGCAAAACTGATAAGGGACAGGAAATTTATAAAGCAATAAAATAATGCACAGCCGAGAATAGTGATAATAGTGAAAGAAGGTCACCTTCAAACAGCCATCAAATGGGACGTTAAATAATGTCCCCGGGTGTTTGGAAGTAAACAGAAGGTTCTCGAATGATAAGGGTTCTTGCAAAATATACCAGACCAAACAATTTTGGGGAGATCCTGGCGAGAAAGCACGGCTCAGAGGTAAGTAAGACTGGATGACAAGTCTTTCCAGGATATTAAGGGGGATGATCTCTATGATGGTTCTTTCTCTGATCTCTGACCAAGATGGTCAAAATCAGATTATAATGTATAAAAGTGCATTTTGGAAACACGCGCACTCCTGAAAAAGTTAGGGTCATTGAGGTCTTGTAAGGTTTCTTTGACTGGCCCGGAGCTAATGTCCCTTATATTGGGAAATTTTGTTTACTCGAATTTTGGTATAACTTTTTTTGTTACCCTTATTTTTAGCAGTCTTGCCCAATGAAAATAGCCTCGTAGGTGCGTTGAGGACCCAACAACAAACATTTAATAATACTGACTATAACTTACGTGCGTGAAACTCCCGGTAACAATGGCGTGAATAATCAATTAATTCATGATAAATATAAACTTGATACCATCACTAAGTGCTCTTTTCTTTCATTTGTAAATTTAAATGTACATATATTATATATATACGTGTGTGTGTGCATATGCGTGATGCGTGTGCATATATGTGTATATGTATTATGTATGTACGTATGTATGTATGCACACACGCACACATATACACATGTATGTGTGTGTGTGTATATATATATATATAGATATATATATGTGTGTGTGTGTGTGTGTATGTGTGTGTGTATACATGTATATGTATATATATATATACATATACACACACACACATATGTATATATATACATATATATATATATATATATATATATATATATATATATATATATATATATATATATATATATATATATATATATATATATATACCTTGCGTGTGTTGATTAGTGTGAAAATATCTCGATTTAAATAAGGTAAAAAAAGAAGGAAATTAAGGTGTAAATATTTTTTCCTATAAATTATCGTTTTATTTTCTTTGCTAAGTTTCTGCTTTATTTGGTTTCATTTTAATTTATTTAAGGATTTTTGTCTTTTATTTTTTTTTTTGTGGTGGATGGGAAGGAAATGTTATTTTTATTTTATTTTATATTATTTTAAGTTGTTTCTGGAAGAAGGTAGTTTGTTTGTTACAATTCGCTGGTGATTCTTTCTTTTTTATTTTCTCAGCAAATAAACAGCAAAACAGATTTTGTTTTTGTTGTTACTGCTTTTCAGTTGTTTCAGTGCTTTATCTCTCTCTCTCTCTCTCTCTCTCTCTCCCTCTCTCTCTCTCTCTCTCTCTCTCTCTCTCTCTCTCTCTCTCTCTCTCTCTCTCTCTCTCTCTCTCTCTCTCTCTCTCCCTTTTAGCCTTTACTTCGTCTTTCTTCATGAATTAAGAGTGGTTTTGTTACAAAGTGTGAACATTTGAAGGTAACATCAAGTTTGTAAACATTGTAATCATTATCATCACCTTTACCGAAATCACTCTCAGTAACATCATCACCTATCATCCTCATCGTTATCATCAACATCATCCTCATCATTTTTCTCAATATCGTCGAGATTTCTCGACTTGCACTCTACCGGCGTAAAAAAAGGAAATGACAAGAAGCATTATGTTGTCCAAGATACACTATGCCAGAAAGAAAAAACGACGGAATGGCCACAGCTGGAACGTCTGTAATAATATGTCTGCTGGGTCAGACTTGATTCAGACTAAGTAAAAATAACATGATTTTTGCTAGACTTATACATTTAACCTTGTTTGTTTACAAATGTCTGAACTCAACATAAATATTCACTGCATCTATCATTTCTCAAACATGTCAGTCATCTGCTAATGTATTATCTGATTTTTTTTATGATTGGAGTAAACTATGTTTTATCTTCCAAGTATTTCCCTTCGTGTTTCTGTTATTGTTTTTCTTTTTTCTTCGGTGTGAGTAACAGTTGTATATTTGGGGAATGTTTACCAGTTGAACTGTCTGTGTCAGATATCCCATTATTTCTGTCGTTGTGATTTATCTCAGGTCAAGAGAGTTAACTCTCACCGAAGTGGTTCATCTTTCTGTAAATAAGGAACTTGAATGCCGTACAGCTCACAGTTCCAAGAAATAGAACCTTATATTTAACAAATGTTTCGTTTAACTTTCAGTAACGATAACGAGTTATCATATTGGGTTGAACTATGACACAATAAAAAAAAGACACACTGCTTTGATTCACGTTGATACTTTTTAATGAGAATGATACACCACCCATGTAAATAATATTTTTTTCTCATAACTTCATTTCATTTTGAAAGTAAACAATCTAGTCCGTTTATTTTAATGGTCAATTATACAGTGAGTTTATTGCCTTAGGTGACGGGCAGACACCCGGCAAGAAATGAATCAAACTAATAATATCTTAGATACAAGGCCATCAGTTTTAAATGGAATGATTAGCTGATTAAACAGATTCTAGTATTTGACTGGTACTTTATTTTACCGAACCCGCAAAGATGAAAGGAAAGGTTGACTTCGGTGGAATTTGAACACAGAATCTACATCCAGAAACAAAGCCACAAGACATTTTAACTACACTCTAACGGTTCTGCCAATCCATCATTTTGATCCTTTGGCATTAAAACTGTTTTATATTCAAACTGGTCAGATCCGACATCTCACCCCTACCTTACAATATCATGTTGAAATTACATAATCGCAACTCACGTCATCCAATCTCGAAGCTACGAGATAAAGCGTGATTAATTAAAAACAATGTGAATAAATAAGCATTTCGTTTGACAGGGTAATCCGAATGCTCAATGTTAAGGCGTAATATAAGAATAAGAACGAAGGAATGAACAATAAATACAACATGACGCCTGTAGGAGCTCTGAAAACATGCGAGTATCTATTTACAGGTAAAACAATACCTCATCCACGCGGCCCACATGCTTCCATAGCTAAACGACAAATTCTAATTTGGTCAATGCTTCAACACAATGGATTTTTAAGCTATTGTTGTTGTTGTTGTTTTTGTTATTGTCGTTGTTATTGTATCGTTGTTTTTCGCTTTCTCCGCAGCTGACAATAAATTGGTTACATTAGAGACATTATTGGTTATTAAATGCTTCATTTAAACGTGTGAAGGTGTCGTCGTAAATATTTGAAAATTCAAAGGAAATTGCTCTCAAGTAAGAAACCAATCAACTGAGTACTATTTATACTTTTATCATCATCATCGTCGTCGTCGTCGTCGTCGTCATCGTCGTCGTCGTCGTCGTCATCGACGTCGTCGTCCAGATCGAGTGACTTGCCCGGACCAACGCAACTTGTCCACGCCTGATGTCCCGATCATGCGATGAGATATGAATGTCAAGCTTGGGTTTTAGTTACCTTGGTCTTTCTTTAACTGAAATAACTCATCTGAGTACGCCACCACTACAGACGATAGTAGATACCTACTATCTTAGGTACCTACAGTAGTAGGCACAGACAATAGATCTGTACCTCCTATCTGAACTGGTTGATCCTGGCCGTTGACAGTTACCTGTTCGTCCGCTCAGCATGTAAGGACATTCGCCATTAACTCAATATGCTCATCTAGTGAAATAGTTCACATCCACCATGCTGCATCCCTGATTTGAACACACCTTGGCCCGGGTGGTTACATGCTGCTTAACCCATAGCTGAGACCCTCATAGGTATTATTACTCCGAGTCAGATTAGACGTGGAAACAATAGTGGCTAATACGTGCTTCTACACCGCTCAAAACTCTAAACTCTCGAACCAAGATCCCACTGCCAGTTGCAGTTTAAAGTCATAGTATACTTTCGATGGCGTTCTTATTGTAGGAGAACACCAAATCTTTGTTGTAGAAATTTGAAAAGGCAACGCATTCAGACGCGATGAGATGGGAATAGTATTACTATGGAACCGAGTAATGTTTTCTGTACTCCAGATATTGTGATGGCTTTCATGCCCTTGCAACAGAAGATCGCATTACAAACTTGTCTTTTCGTATATCTTAGAAAAACTAAAAGCATTTCGACAAAGTAGTGGCAAAAGATCGAAAGACCACGCAGGCCAACTTAGATATCAGCAAAAGACTGATTGTTGATTCCTTGATGTGTCATGATCTAAGCCAAATGCTGGCCTTTTTATATTTTCGTATATTAACAGGATGCCGGCATGGCTGTGTGGTTAAGAAGCATACATCCCAACTATGTGACCTTGGGTTCAATCTCACAGCGCAGCACCTTGGTCGAGTGTCTTCTATTATACCCCCCTTGCCGATCAAAGTGTTGTGATGGAATTTGATAGGCGGAAGCTGAAAGAAGGCCATCTTATATTTATGTATGTGTTTGTGTGAGTATGTCTTTGTTTTTGTGTTTGTCCAAAGGACACGCAGCTTGGCAGCCGGTCTTGGTTTGTCTCTGTCCCCGTAAAATAGCAGTTTGGCAAAGAGACGAATCGTATATGTAGCAGGCTTTAAAAAATAAGCAATGGGTTGATTATTTTTTTACTAAACCCTTCAAGACGGTGTCCTGAATCCAGTAAATTACAAAAGCTAAAAGAAAGATAATAAGCATCCCTTAGCTCAGACAGATTTCGAATCGAACATCAAATTGTCAAGTCAGCGATGAAGCCGCTTCGTTGTCGCTCGACATTCTGAAAACAGAAATTATATCTCCTTCAAATTATATCCTACACCTTTAAAAAGAGGGAAGAGACACATTGAATAATGCAGTCTTAGATACACTGTAACTTGTAACGCAAGGTATATCGTGTATTATAACAGTTGCTGGAACACTCTATGACAAGTTTACACAACGTCGAGAAATGAAAATATGATGGTGGCAGATGAAAGACTTTTGATCATAGGTCGACTCATTCATAGCTGACCAAAGATTGAATAAAGCCAACAACAAAAACAGCAACAACACCAAAGAATTAGCTTCAGGGTGACGTGCTATAGCTACCTCAATATTTGTAACCATTTGCAAAAGTAATTTTATATAATACCGACTATTTAACTGGTTAGACCAACGGTCCCAAATCTTATTTTGCATCACAGACTGGTTTCATGCAAGACAATTTCACCACAGAGTGGGGATCACGCGCATAACAAAACACAATAAAGTACATAATATATAATTTAATTATTACATGTGTAATATATATATATATATATTATGTATATTATGCATAGGCGAAAGGGTGGTTGCATGGTAAGAAGCTAGCTTCCCAACCACATGGTTTAAATATGTATCAAATATGTTGACATTGCTTTAACCCATAGCTTTTCACGGTGGGCGCTGAGAGGATCCAGGTGGGCGCTGGTGTCTAAGGGGGCGGTGTAGGGGGTTGTAGAGTAAAAGGAGGTTTTGGGAGGAAGGCAGTGGTTTGGGGACGGTATGAATTTATAATATTATTATAGTATTTTATACAAATTATGTAATATATTCAATATCAAATGACTCATAGCCTTTTATTCTTTTACTTGTTTCAGTCATTTGACTGCGGTTATGCTGGATCACCGCCTTTTATTCGAACAAATCGTCCCAGGACTTATTCTTTGTAAGTCTAGTACTTATTCTATCGGTCCCTTTTGCCGAACTGCTAAGTTACGGGGACGTAAACACACCAGCATCGGTTGTCAAGTGATGGTGGGAGGACAAACACAGACACACAATCATACACACACACATATCCATATATATATATATATATATATATATATTTATACATATATACGACGGTCTTCTTTCAGTTTCCGCCTATGAAATCCACTCACAAGGCTTTGGTCGGCCCGAGGCTAGAGTAGAAGACACTTGCCCAAGGTGCCACGCAGTGGGACTGAACCCTGGACCATGTGGTTGGTAAGCAAGCTACTTACCACACAGCCAGTAAAATATAAAATATTTATTTATATGTAAAAATAGAGACGGGGGCGCTGAGGGTATTATGTGGCCATGAGGTGGGCAGTGACCCAAAATGTTTGAGAACCTCCGCCTTAACCTATTGCTTCAAACAGCTTACTTGTGAGTTGATAGAGAACTGCTAAATGTTCACTTAATCTTCTAGCACAATAGCAGCTAAATCATCCTCAAATCACACCCTGCTGTCTCTGAGAGAGAAAAAAAAAGGATACGTTTGATCAATGATTTTTCAACCATTTTGACTTCGTGGTGCATTGGAGATCAAAAGAAAATCACTAACACACTTCGCGTGGAAAGTTAATAGTTACTGGTGCACTTCGCATTGAAATTCTTTGAAAGAAAATACTGTTTCAAAGTTTAAAATTCAGAAAAAAAAAATACAGGAAAAATATTTCTTACTTTGTTTTATTAATCACTCTTGCGTATAAAAAAAATATTAATGGCACATTTTTCAAGAAACTTAAGCATTAGTATAGATTTTCTAAAGACATAAATTATTTCTTTTTTTTTTCTTTTTAATCCGCAAAATGTCGTTTGAGAACTCTGCGTTAGATACTGTAGTTTTAGATAAACTGTGGCGGAAGCAGAGATGAGATGGTTGATGTGGTTGTTGGAGCAACCATTCCTTCTAACTGTGCACTTGTGCGCACGCACACGTATTTTGAAACTAGGAAAGAAAAACGATGCACACACAAGGCTTTCAAGATGAAATCGGGTTTTGTTTTTTTAATTCAAGAAATTTAAGCGATAGATATTCACACGGGTGCGCACAAAGTTTACAAAGAAAGAAAATTTGCTCAAAAGAAAATGTCTGAGCACACACACGGACGCACACACACACAGCCACAACTTAGACGGAACTTTGGTTAGAACACCCATGATCATAGATCGATCAAGGTTGGCCAAGGGTGATACAGCAACAACGACAGCAACAACAACAACCTCGTGGATGACTGGAAGAGTTGCATTGTCTCAGTGGTATCTGCCAAACAAGAGAAATTTCGTCAAGAGATTTTTTTATGCAGACATTACTATCCTGATAATATTTTCAACCGTGGGCGGTGAACTTCTGCATGTTTGCTTGATCCACTAGAAAGAAATAGTAGACTGAGAATTTTCAGATTATATCCCGTCTTTCAAAAGTAAGGGGAAATAGACATTGTCATGGATATATAAACATAGGCGCAGGAGTGACTGCGTGGTAAGTAGCTAGCTTACCAACCACATGGTTACGGGTTCAGTCCCACTGCGTGGCACCTTGGGTAAGTGTCTTCTACTATAGCCTCGGGCCGACCAAAGCCTTGTGAGTGGATTTGGTAGACGGAAACTGAAAGAAGCCTGTCGTATATATGTATATATATGTCTATGTGTGTGTATGTTTGTGTGTCTGTGTTTGTCCACCCCAACATCGCTTGACAACCGATGGTGGTGTGTTTAAGTCCCCGTAACTTAGCGGTTCGGCAAAAGACCGATAGAATAAGTACAAGGCTTACAAAGAATAAGTCCTGGGGTCGATTTGCTCGACTAAAGGCGGTGCTCCAGCATGGCCGCAGTCAAAAGACTGAAACAAGTAAAAGAGTAAAAGAGTATAAATGTAGTGGTCGAAACTGGAAAGTTCGACAACAATGGTGACGATGAGGAAAGTTAGAGTTACATCAATGATGATGAAAATAAGCGTAACAACGTCAGTGACAAACCAACAACACAACAAAACCAATGGCGAAACCAACAATAACAACAACCAGCAGTGACAACAACAATACAATGCGAAAACAACGACGACAACGAAAGCATCAACAACAACGAGGAAGCCAGCAGTAACAACAGCATAAACGACGGAAAGTAACACCAACTACAGCGAGGACCACAAGCATAGAAACAATATGAACAGCATGTATGGTGTTAATGATGACTACAGAAACAGCGCCAATGAACCGACGAGGAGCCTCAGTGTGGTTTCTATATCAGCTAGAAAAAGCAGCCAAAATACTTGCACAAATGACATGCCACCATTTTAAATAGATATATAAAGACATGAAATAATGTAGTTATGTTTTTCTTTAAAACTCGAGGTGGTCACGGCTTGAATGTTTTTGATTACAAGGCTACTCGATCACTACTGACCAAACAACAATAAAACAGCAACAAAAGCGACAATAAAAGCAGCAGAGTTTTGTTTATTACTTTTTCCTCTGTTTTCTCTTTTTTTGTTTGTTTGTTTTTTTTTTTGTTTTTTGAGTGGGAGTCTCTTCTTTCGTTACCTGACATCAATGCCACAAAGCGTCAATGTGCTGTGGAGGGAAAATACGATGACAGAATATAGTATCATATCGTCAAGCAAGGAAGACTGAAACTTTGTCTCACTTTGTCTCACAGAAACTAAGATGGACGGCTAATCATAAGAGATGCAGGAAATTAGATGCTATTGATGTTAAACTCACGTCAGCCATGATCAAAAAGAGCTCTGATCAAAGGCATTCCAGCTGTCTTTCCGACATAGCTGCAGTGTGAGTGAATCCTGGAAAAGAATAAAGAATCCCGTCATTTTCTATATCATCGACTATATTCATTGTCCTTTATTGAAGACGTAGATTTAGGAAAATTTCTACTGTTATTTCTAGCAAAATGATTGGTTGTATAGAAGAAATTTTCGTTGTTTCCGTGCTGTTGTTCTTTACCGTCACGTCGTTGTCCTTTGGTGGAGGCGCAATGACCCATTGGTTAGGGCAGCGGACTCGCGGTCGTAGGATCGCGGTTTCGATTCCCAGACTGGGCGTTGTGAGTGTTTATTGAGCGAAAACACCTAAAGCTCCACCAGGCTCCGGCAGGGGATGGTGGCGAACCCTGCTGTACTCTTTCACTACAACTTTCTCCCACTCTTACTTCCTGTTTCTGTTGTGCCTGTAATTCAAAGGGCCAGCCTTGTCACACTGTGTCACGCTGAATGTCCCCGAGAACTACGTTAAGGGTACACGTGTCTGTGGAGTGCTCAGCCACTTGCACGTTAATTTCACGAGCAGGCTGTTCCATTGATCGGGTCAACTGGAACCCTCGACGTCGTAAGCGACGGAGTGCCAACAAACATTGTCCTTCTAGGTACTTTCGTTTTTGTTATTGCTGCTGCTGTTGTTTGCTTCTAGGTCAGCCCTGATTAAACAGAATCATAGCATTTCAGCAATAGCCATCGTGTTTTGAATACAGTAAAATATGATATAGAAGATATAGCTGCTATTTTTAGCAGATTGAACTATCACTTAGAGACTTTCATTTATCATCACCGCAGTTTTATCGATATAATTTTAATGCTATATATTTCTCTTGTACACCACCATGATGACAACAGCAACACACGTATACACACACAAACATTCAAATACCCCATCCTTTTCATATATACACACGTATATACATATACTCACACAAAGTTGAATGGCTGTCTTTTACTTTATTCGCCCGTTTCTTTCTCATTTATATGTAGAAAACAGAAGATACTCTCCGCGTTCTTCTTTCTCAAACGGTCATTACTTTCTCTCACTCTCTCAGTCATCGCCATTACTCTCTCTGCCTCTCCTTCACTGTATTACTTTTTTCTCCGCTCTCTCTTCATTGATACTACTCTCTCTTTCTCTCTCTCTCTCTCTCTCTCTCTCTCTCTCTCTCTCTCTCTCTCTCTCTCTAGCCATTCTACTGTTTTATTTGTAGAAGACAATTTGTAATCAAAAGATTTGTGTTTTATTTTCATTTTTATTTTCGTTTAATTTTACCATATTATTAAGTGTAAATTAGGACATTTATATTAATATATATATGTGTGTGTGTGTGTGTGTGTGTGTGTGTGTGTGTGTGTATCGGTGCCCCAGCATGATCACAGCTCATGAGCTGAAACTAGATAAAGTGAATGAAATATATATATATATATTCTAGTTTTGAATATTTGGCGTTCTTGTTATCTTTCATTTATTTGTTCACGTCTGGGCTACCAAAGGTCTTTGTATATTTTTGTTGGTCGTAATCATTCATACCAGTATGTAATTCCTGATGAGAAATCTAATTTGTATTTCATGAAGAGTTTTTCATCTTTGTCTTTGGAATTAATTAGACTCGGAAACAATTTGTAGACTCTGTAATGGTTCTGTACCAACTTGGATTAGAATTGAATTAAAGTTCGTCTACACTTACAATTTTTTTCTTTTCCTTATACTTCATTTACTATTTTTGCAAATACTGAATATATATTTCTATATATATTCTTTACTTGGACTGAACCGGTAGACTTAGAGGTTTGACATCCCTTTGAAGGATTTCAGTCCTCACCTCTCTTGTGTGTGTGTGCGTGTGTGTGTGCGCGCGTGCGCGCGTGTGTGTAGTTTATGAATCTGCTACAATTACACCAAAGCTGACAAAAGTCAGTCGTCGAAATAAGAATCTTTTCTCTGTCCTCAAGAGATATCTTACCCGACATATAAGAAGCTATTATTTTTAGCTCCATTTTTACTGCAACAACTTCTTAAAATTTGCATGGGCGACTGCTGGTCTTCCATAAATAACCTGTGGACCTGTGCCTCGGAGGGTAACTTTCTAGGTGCAATCCCATGGTCATTCATGACCGAAGGGGGTCTCCTCGTGTATGTGTATTCCCTAGACATGGAGCCATGTTCCTCGAGAATATATACATATAAAATTATACATACAACGGAGTTACCGCTTAAAACAAACAGTCCTGTAGAAATAGATTATTGGGTATATGGTGCTTAGCCAAAATACACCATGTCTAGCTGAAAAAAAATGCGAAATTTCAATGCTTCATTCTTGCGTATAAATCCGTATAGCGAAAGTACTTTATCAGATTTTCATATTGAAAATTAAAATTCAGAAAATATTCTGCTACCTCGACTCATCAACATACGTGGATTTGGGAGTGAAACGGTTAATACCGTTTCTTTCTTCTCACTCTCCAGTATTTCCTCTCGTCCCTTTCTCTCGAAGAGCGTAGGCTTGAAACGTCAAAGACTTTTCCATTCTTCTCGAGCGTCAAACTAATATATCTGCTTCTTGTTCCCTCACCTGTCTTTCTCTTTCGTTTTATGTATGTTTGAACTACAGACAGACAGACAGGCAGGCAGGCAGACAGACGGCCGGACAGATAGATAGATAGATAGATAGATAGATAGATAGACAGACAGATATTCTATATGATTTTCCCTGAACATAGGCACATCTTTCTAACAAACATATGCATATAAAACTATTCATTCTTACAATACCGTCATCACGAGGCACAGAGGACAAAAGTAATCGCAAAGAGGACAACAGAAATAAATATTCTGAATATTGTTATTACAATAACCACCTTCTGAATTAATTTTTCATGGTGAATTTCGAAGGTGTATCATTTTCATTGTAAAAATTTGCATGAGAAGAGGATACAACTGAATTACACGACTGTTTGGCTGGGCATGATATGATCTGTTTCTACTTTATGGCGCTACTATAATGCATAAAAGTATAAAATTATTAAACTTCTTGTGGTATAATCTTTGTACATAGACTCAATGGCGTTACATGCATGTATAATATCATATGCAAATGTTCGATAGAAACGTGTGCAGATAAACTGTATGGAATATATTTCAACAGACTGTGTATTTGTCGCTCTCTTATTAGAAATACACTTGTAAGAAGTTGAGTCAAAAGTTTTCGAATTCCACCAAATGCAAAACATAACCTGTTCAAACCGCTCTTGTTTGAAAACAGTTTCTGAAGTGGCCTGAACGAAGCCACTGATTTCGTTTATTAGGATTGCGAAACTACATCCATTTGTCATGTCCTGTTACAATTCAACGCCAAAGATGGGCATCTCGAGGATTCGCCAGCAGTTATTTGCAATTGTTCTCACGTCATTGAGTTTGGCCATTGGTAAGTTCATGAGGATCTTCTTGATGGCGTCTGTTCGCAAAGCTGAGTTTATGGAAGTGTCGACTGATGTTGTTTTGTGAAGGACAACGTTCAAGTGCATTTTCTTGGTTGTTTTTCAACTATTCCAAACAAGGCCTCATCTTCCACTATAGAAGGTCTCTCTGTACTTCTTTTGTCTTCGATGTTGGTTTCACCTTCGTTGAAACGTCTGAACCAACTTTTGTGCCACATGTTCGTTGACAGTTCCTAGGTCTTCCACATCATTAATTTTTTTTACCGCTGCGCTTGCACTCAGTGAAATTTCCGCAGGTGGCGTACAATGACTCTAACTGCAATTTTTTCACCACTCATTATCAAAGCTGCATATATTATACATGAAAATACAGAACAAATAATTCAGCAACGACTGGACAAGATGAATCAAATTAATGAAACAACATGGAGATGCAAGTTGCCCAAAATCATCAATGAAAATCAGAAACAGCTTCTGACTCAACCAGGTCTTGACCCAAGCTAACAACTTTGAGTTAGAGTGGAGATTGTATTTGTATTGGCAAACACACATGGCTTGTATATGTGTGTACGTTTGTATGTATGCATGTATACATGTGTATGCATGTATGTATGGATATT